>NW_008610319.1:22834-60718 GCF_000691845.1 Merops nubicus | reverse complement strand
CCCATAGTTCCTGTAGGACCATGACCTGCTTTCTTCTACCTCTGGAGCCCTCACAGCAAATCACACAAGTCCTCTAAATCCAATTCACTGGCACTTTCTGTTCCAGGACGTTTCCTGACTGTTGAGACTACGGGTGTCTGTGTTACTTTGAGTCAGGGACCGACTGAAATCAGTATGATTTCATATCCAGTATGATAAAGATTTTTGAAGGAGGGATGAGCCAAGATCAGGACTAAAAGAGAAAGGGCTCTTAAAAAAAAATAAAAGAAAAGGGGACCAAAGGTGTTTGTGATTCTGAGTAGTGTCCTGTGCTCTGGGAAATCCTGTGGAAAAGTGTCATGGACTGCAGGGATCCAAGGACTGTGTAGATAAAAGAAAGGGGATTGTTCTGGTTGCTTGGGTGATGGGAACTGTGGTGTGGTGTAGTTCTTTTTCCTCTTTGCAAGTGTCACTGCTCTTTTACCATAGGGGTTTTCATGCTGTACATACAAATGCTGTAAAAGAAAACAGTCAATCTATAAAGAAATTTTTGTGGTTCACCTAGATCTATGTCAGTTAGAGGCCCAAATATTTTTTACTTCTCCAGTGTGGCTGGGAAAGTGTTGGGTTTTTCATAGAATCATAGAATCATAGAGGTTGGAAGGGACCTCGAAAGATCATCTAGTCCAACCCCCCTGCCAGAGCAGGGTCACCTAGAGTACATCACACAGGAAGGCGTCCAGGCGGGTTTTGAATGACTCCAGTGAAGGAGACTCCACAACCTCTCTGGGCAGCCTGTTCCAGTGCTCCGGCACCCTCACAGTAAAAAAATTTTTCCTGATATTCACCTTGAACCTCCTATGCTCCAATTTGCACCCATTACCCCTTGTCCTATCACAGGTCATCACTGAAAAAAGCTTAATTCCATCTTCATTTTTGTTTTTTTTCAGCTTGTTTCTACCTGCTATATGTAGAGATTGAATTCATATTAGCAAGCGTCTCTTTTTTTGAAAGGTTACACCGGGCTGGCAGAGGCAATTGAAAACTGGGACTTTAGCAAACTGGAAAAACTGGACATGCACCGAGAGCTGCTGAAGCGGATAGAAGCAACAATGATAGAAGTTGACCCTGTAGCCCTCATGCCTTACATAAACACATGTCTGATAGAAAGGGATTGTGAGGAGATCCTGCAGGTATGGATAAAATCCTGGTATTTGCCTAGTTTTGCTGTGGAGAAGAGCTGGCTGCCTGACTTGCAGGACGAATTGAGGCTGCTGAGTGAGGAGGCTGGCCAGCCACAGGCCCCTGGCAGGGACGTCACTTTATTTTGCTTAGAGGAGGCTTTGCTGTGTGGCTGTACCTTCGCACAGCACCACCATCTGTGATTCCTGCATGTCTTGTTCCTCACCCCTCTCGCTTGGTGGGTAAGGTGGCATGGGAAGGATTGCAGGCCAAGGAGCAGGATGGGATGCCTTTGGCATTGGCAGTGCTCAGCTCTCAGTCTGTGCCAAGTCTCAGCTCCTGTGAAAAGACCTCAGGGGATTTGGAAGGTGCCACATTGCGATGACAAGGGTGCCTTGCTATGCCTCTGGAACAGACTTGTTTCTGGAGCATTCACACAGCATTAATGATCCTAAAAATACAGAAGAAAGTAGACAAAGTAGCACTTGCATGTCACCTAAATTGATTCCTGTTTGTCATGGCATTTGAAGTAGCCTGCTACCTCAAGCGTGGCAATCTCTAGAAACTTCATGTGGCCCTTTGAGTTTTGTCAGCACACAAAGGGACAGCCACTGGATGAAATGCAACTTCTGTCCAAAGTCATTAGCTAAATTCCATGTCACAGAAGTCAACAACATTTTCATTGCATTTGGATGTGAACCTGATGCATTATTAACCAGTTCTTGCTCAATGTCATTATTGATGACATGATAAATGATGCTACCAATCAGTATTTGCAACTGGTTAGTCATAAGTTATTGATGCTGTGTGAAGGAGTTTGTTAGGTGTTCCCACTCCTTGTGACTGCTGAGAAGGATTAGTTTTAGCTATTTTATTTTCAAAGCGATATTTCTTTATGGAGATACATAAAATTTGGAAAGATATTGCATCTGACCAAACACGAAGCCCGCCATAAATTTTGTATTTTTTGCATTTTCTTATTCTGGAATGCTTTTTGATCATTTTGGCTTCAGAGGTTTATGGTAGGTACAGCTTATTACAAGAACTATTCCAGACAAAAATCCACAGAATAGGCGTGTGTTATTTCAGGCTTTGTGAATATTTCAGAAAATAACCTACCTGTTGATGTAGTCCAGATAAGTTTAGTGTATGCCTAGGCTGGCAGAATTGCAGCAGCAGTAGGTAAATGAGTGAATTTTGTTGGAAACGGTTTATTCTGAAAGAAGGACATGCAACTTTCAAATGAATATCAAACAAAACAAATCAAAAAATCAAACAAGGAACAGTGGCTTGGGTCACCCAGAAGCTACAGCAATTTCTGTCTGTTATGTGTGCAGATTAGTGAATATAGAAGCAAAGCAGCTGGGATAACGAAACTCATTGAATGTCTCTGTCGATCCGATAAAGAAAACTGGCCTAAAAGTCTTCAGCTGGCACTAGATAACACTGGATATTATAGTGCAAGTGAACTGTGGGATGCGAGAGAAGGTAAACTGCTAGTCAATTTTGTGATGCTCTTTTCCTGTTCTTGTACCAGAGTGTCTTTTTTTTTCCAGGAGAATAAGACTGATTTAAAAGGATACCATGATACTGCATTGCTCGTTGTTTAAAAACAAAACCCTTAATTTTTTTTTAAATGCCTTTTATATAAAATTAAATACATATACTTACCTAGAAATTGTCAGAAATAATTTCTTGAATATTTTTCTTCCCATATGTTTATGAATGATGCTTTTTTTTGCTTAACAGAACCAGATAGTGTACAAGGCTCTGAAGGCACAAAACAAACAAAACATTTATCTTCTTCCCTCCCTTCTAGTGTACTTCATGTTTTGCCATCTTTTTGGTTGCTTGAATTGTGATAGATGCAATGTTTTTTGATAAAATATTATTTGTAATTTGGTATTCTAGAAAGTGATACACTTCTATGATCCACAGAGCAGGTAATGTAATTTTCCTTTGAGGAATTGATAAGCAGCATTTACCAAGTGACTATGTTCATATTTTGTAAAAATGCAGAATTTCCCCTAATAGAACTTTGCTTTTGCCATTGAATTTACTTTTCTCAACTTGAAAAAAACCTATAGGAGTACCCTGCACCATGGGAGAATTTAGAGCAGAATACAATATTTCATTACAAAATAATTAAGAAAGACAAATGATTTTAGAGAAACTGGTCGGTATACCTACCTGTTCTTTCTCGCACACCTCTTTCTCCCTCTCAAAAAGTTGTTTTGTGACCTTAAGTTCTGTTTGCAATGAGACACTTCATACAAAGCCCAGTGACAGTTCTTGCAGAAGGTAATAATTCTGGGATGAAAGAAAATTTTAGCAAGCATCTTTGAAACCTCTTTGGATTATCATGTAAGAAAATGGATGGAGATAATATTAAAATTTCTAAGCTCTTCCAAAAGGTGAACAAAGTCTTGAAAGCTTTTTTTAACTCCTAAGTATTTTTTGTGCTTGTGGTTAATGTCCATGTTAAATTTGTAGTATTGTCAGTAAACACAGAGGATGTAACTTGCTTCCATTCTATTACCGACCTTGATTTTTAAGGGATAATAAACATGCATGGAGTACGTGGGTCTTCTAAACTCAAGACTCTTCGTGCTATCCATCTTTCTCAAAAGGGAGCCTGGATGCAGCATCATTTTATGTAGTTTTCCCATGCTAGCAACCAACACCTTCCCCTTGTCATCACTGCAAACGCAACATTTGAAAGTCCAAAGGGTCAATAACATGCCTTTTTTTGTGACTGTACAGATAGTTGCACAGAAGCTTATAGTGAAATGACAGATGCCTCTGAGAGCAGCTTTGAAACCACAATGACATTTTCTGAAGAAGCAGAATGTGATAATCTCAGTGAAAATCTAGATTCAGGTTCAGGTAAGACTTAACAACCTAAAACAGTTTTTGGCTGGATTTTTCCATTTCCTTAGACTCCTGAGGGATGTAGATGTGGTGTTCCACAAAGAAAGTACTGAGGACCTAGTACAGCTCTCTGACCTGACCTAGCTGTCTTCTGTTTTAATGTGCAAAGGATCTCTTGCACCTGTTAGGGGTTGCCCCTCATTTATCATACTTCCAGTGTGAAGTTGTTCTGTCAGCACCTTATCAAAAAGGTCTGCAAAACATCGGACTCTTGTTGATACATCTCTTCTGTGATATAACTCATTCATGCGTGACCTGGTATTAGCCAATTTAGAGAGCTGAATGTGGCTGCAAAGGATCTGTGCAGTCACTGTCATGTCGTCTGTGGCAAATTTTGCTTCACCAGTGGTTTCCAGTTTCTGTTGTGTAAGTGCAAACCTTCTGACAAGACCACAGTTTAAGATAGTATTAACTTCAAAAGTTTGAGGAGCAGAAGGCTAAGAGGAATATAGGGTATACATTTGGTGAAAAATAATCCCCTGTGTTTTCTTTCTGAGTTAAAAAAAGACCATTTGAGGTGAGAGCTGTCAGCCAAGACCTTGAAATGAGTTCATTTTAGGAAGCATAGTTGAGCAGTGACAAAACTATGCCATCAAACCTACACAAAATTCTTGTCTGGTGTGTATGTCCTGTTAAAAGGCCTGTCTGTCAGAGGATGCTCTGTGTAGACTGCAAGGACTCTACCTTTACTACTTTAGGTAGTAACTACAGGGGAGCACAATATATTTTGTGCATTTCTGTTGCAACACTCTTCACAAAAATATGGTTTTCTCCTAGAAGGGATCTATCATTCTTCACCTGTTTATGAGCCAAAGAAGGCTCGGAGCTACCAGACTGAACTTGCACAGCCTGCTATTAGTGGAAAAAACACATTGATATGTGCCCCTACAGGTAAGAAAACACGTTTCTTATAAAAAAATCTTTTTTTGGAAAGGGCTATGGACGATAGGGTAAAGGTTGAGTCAGACATTTACTTAAAAGCACTTTTCCTTGCAGGATTAGGTCAAGATCTAACCTAAAATTAATGACCAAAGGCAGCACAGAGACTGAGCAAGACAGATGTGTCTCTTGGCACTTCAGTGCTTGTATTCAGGTTTCCATATTCTGGCCTCTGCTTTCTCACTCCCTAGTATGCATTTCTGAGTTAAAATCACTCACTAGTCTTTGCAGATCTTTAAGAAATTTGGCTTGCAAGTTGAAGAAAAAAAAAGGATAACGTGCCCTGAGACTCCCCTGTCTTCTGTACTGCAATTCCTACACCATCAAAACAGCACAGGGAACTTTTGCAGTAACTTAGGACTGAATTAAGAGGAGTAAGTTCAGCAGCAAAAGAGAGATCAATCAACTCTCTTTCCACCTGTGTTTTCCATGTTGCTAGCATGATTCTCCCATGGGCCCTGGAGAGGCACGTGGGATAGCAGAGGCAGGGGCACGGAAGAGCTCTGGGTGGTCTGCACGGTTAGCCTGAAGGAAAAGAAATGTGAGAGGAGCAAGGCAGTGTGGGGAAGGAGAAAGGGAAGCTGAGAGTTCCTAATGCCTGTACTATAGTCTGATGCAATGTGGGAGCACACTCTAAGAGCAGAAATGGACTCAGTGACATTAAAGAACTGAAATAAAACTGCAAATGGATTTTCCTTCCCAGTGACTACTATGCAGTCTTTACAGACTGAGACTGTGGGAGAGGAAGGGATTATTATCCCTTCAGTAAGCAGAAGGCATGTGTTCAAATCCATCCCCAGAGGGTCTGTAAGTGTAACAGACCCCTTGTCAGCTCCCCGTTGTTACAGGACACTCAGGTGAGACAGGCTCCTGCTTAGAAATAAACACTTTCATACTAGATCTTTACCTTTCACATTCTTCATTTAAAGGATCTGGAAAAACTTTTGTGGCACTTCTGATTTGTGAACACCATTTCCAAAACATGCCCTCAGGACAAAAGGCAAAAGTTGTCTTTCTTGCAACCAAAGTGCCAGTGTATGAACAACAGAAAACTGTATTTAAGGAGTATTTTGAAAGAAGTGGGTAAGTACAATTCTACTTGGTGGCTTCCTCCACAGAAAATAAACTACCTCTTAGGTCACCTGGGTCTACGGCAAAACGTAATGGGTTTACTGCTGACAAGAGTGTCACTAACACTACTAACATACGAATGATGGCTAGTAACAGGAATGGCAAGTTACTTGTTTGGAGAGTCTGAAGCCTGCTTTTGGAGAGTTTAAGCACTGGTTATGCATCAGCTATGGCAACAACTGAAGTATACCTGTGCTTGGGTCTGGAAAAGGGTGAAGTATGTTCTCTCTTGAGACTGCTTTCAGCCTTGGTTCCAAAGACAAGGCCGTTTCAGGCAGCAGCAGTGAGGCTCCTCTTGCCATTCTCAAATGGCAGAGCCTCTCTTTCTTTTCCATGTGGAAGGATCCAGACTTCTTTGGTTTTTCGAACTGTAGTCAGAAAATGATGGGCCACTTCTATGATGGAACTAAAAAATTAATTGGGGGAAAATCAACAATGTATAGCTTCTTATTTTGAAGGAACAGATTACTGAACATCCACATATGAGTCCTTATAGCTATGGGAAAATGAGGCTGCTGGACAGTAACCAGTCCCATGCTGCTGGATGTATACTGGACAGAGATGAAGGGCAGGACCTACAAATACAGCTTGCATGTGAACTGATAGGTACAGCTTAGATGTACAAATTCATCAGCCCTCAAATCTAATATATTTTAGTTAATGGGAGCTGAAAATTCATTTGTTTATCCTCAGCAGGTGTTTTTTTCAGCTTCTATGGGTGAAACTGCTGGTCCCACCAATTTGACATTTTTAACTTGGTCACTACCCTTCAGGCTTGCTGAAAAGCCCATTGTTCTAGCTTTTTTTTTGCCCTGCAAGACATGCTTTTTCATACCCTACCTTCTGCCTCTTCTTTCTAGATATTCTGTTCAAGGAATTAGTGGTGAAACAATTGCAAATGTCTCGGTGGAAAGGGTTATACAGGACAGTGACATCATTGTGCTAACACCCCAGATTCTTGTGAACAGCATTGAGCAAGGGATCATTAGCTCCCTCTCCATCTTCACTCTGATGATATTTGATGAGTGCCACAACACTACGGGCAACCACCCTTACAATGTGTTAATGACCAGATACCTGGAACAAAAATTTGACTCCTCTGCAAACCACCTACCTCAGGTAAGGCCCAGCCTGTCAGTGGTGGAAACATTAAAGAAAAGTACTTTGCAGCATGGTTGGCAAAGCCTCAAGTCTTGCCCTTTGTGTTAGTACAGTTCAAACTGTATTCAATGGCTGCAAACTGAAATAGAAGCATCTGGAACACTTTTTCCCTATTATTAGATCCCTCTGGGCTGTTTTCCCGTGTTACATCTTCTCTGCAGCTGCCAAGAAGGACTGACCAAGCATGACAGAGGCTGGAGTACTTGTGAGCAAACAGTGCTGGGAAGAAAGCATGTGCCTCAGAACTTAGTAATCTCCTTGTCACCTCTCTGTTGCTGTTTTCTGCAACAATAAAGTGGGGCTACTGCCTCTGCTGGCAGGAGGTTTTAGTCCAGCTAAAAAGACACCTCTGAATGAACATGGAGGACAGTTCTGGGTGTGGATTTGCTGTCTCTGTCTATAAGCACTGACAAATACAGCTGGTTATGGATTTAAGTGGGTGGATTGTTTCTTTTCAGTTTGAAAACTCTGATCTTGCATGCGTTGGAGAGGACACTAGTGGGGATGAGGTTCAGCTCTCAAGGTTTAGTCATTGCAAACATGTTTACTTCAGCTGCCTGTTTGGTTTCCTTGTTTTTGAAGATGGTGACAATGTGATGGTTGTTAACATCTCCTGAGCTTTTTTTTTTCCATTTGTGGCGAAGATGCAACCACTGCTATTCATGCATGTGCTTAGATTGTAGGTTTAACTGCTTCTGTTGGAGTTGGTAATGCCAAGACCGTCAAGGAAACAATAGAGCACATCTGTACCCTCTGCTCCTACCTTGACATACAGGCCATATCCACCGTTAGAGAGAACAAACAGGAACTGCAGAGATTTGGAAGCAAGCCAGAAATGCGTAAGTATTCCTCCCTTTTATTTTCCCGTGGGATGCAAAGCACCATAATTAAGGCAGCTATCCAATTCTCTTCTGGTCAGATGAAGTTAAAAAGCTTTGGAGCTTTCTGGAGCTTTGCTGACAGCTAGCTTGAAATGAGTTTAAGCATACATTTCATTGTTGCCCTGCAGTAAGGCAATGCCCATTTGGGCAAGTTTTCTCTTTGGTGAGATCCACGGTGTCTATTTAGTTCTGCCAGTGAAGACTGGGAGTGATTTCTTTCTCTGCAACTGTAATGCTCGTTAACAAGAAACATCATTACAATGCACAGAGCACTGTATGTATCATTCTTCTGCGTAAGAATTTGTTCTGTGCTGGTGTTTTACTTACTCAGGCCATTAACTTCCATTTCTTGTCCCTAGATGTCAGATGGGTTAAAATGCGAGTTCAGAATCACTTTGCAGATATCATCTCAGGTCTGATGTCCAAGACAGAGGCATTGATGAGGAAGATTTACTCAGTGGGTAAGACAGTCTAATATGCCTGACACTGGGGTTTATTCTCTGTTACATCAGGGTGAATCCTCATGGCTGCTAGAACAGTCACTCTCTTTCCAATTCCTTTCTCCTCCCTTTTTACTTGCCTTTAACCAATGTTTCCTAAATAAGAGATTACAGGTAGAAGAGTCAACTATTTTCCTGTTATCTATGATTAGTTTGATAATCATAAATATCTTTGCTTGGATTTCAAGCTGCGTTTCATGCAGCCAAGGATGCTGTGCTTCTGACACTGCCAAATCATTTCAAATGTTTAAAGAATCTGAAACGAAACTACAAAAGTGCTTGTTTTCAAAATGCAGTGATCTGGATTTCATTGATGAGAGATAACTGTGTCTTCTTATTTAAGCATTTCTCCAAATGTTTCACACCTAAAGCTCTCTCTGTTATGCAAAACAAGAAGGGTCTCAGTTATGGTGTCACTCTGAATGTTGGAATTTCTTCCGTTCAGCGGAAATTTAAATTCACTCTTGCTGCTCTGACGCTTCTCAGATTTTCTCTGGCCTCTCTGAGTTGCACTCAAGAATTTTTTCTAGAGGTGCCCTCATCACCTTTTCTGGCCTGCATTTTGTCCTCTTTATACCTCTGGGTACCCCTAAATCCACTGTTTACCAGGTCTTTTAATTTCCTATTAAAAAGCATGTAAGGTAATTTTACAGAGAAGGATCTATGGAATGTGAACACAATCAGAGTGATGATATGGCCACCTAAGAAAGGAAACACTTATCTGTAGGGCTCCAGTCTCAGGAGCTGTAGTAGTGTGAAGGTTTATAGAGTGGGAGAGGTATGGCTGTGAAAAAAGTACAGGTGTCATTGTCAAGAGACCTGATTCTGTAGCCTTTCAGAAATCTATTGACCTTTTCTGCTTTTGCAGAGTTTCTAAGTGGTGTCCAGTAAGAGGTTGTTATCAAGAAATTTGGGAGCTACAGGCACTACAAAGCAGAGACCCATGGATGTCTGTGCTTAGGATCAGCCTTAGTCTACCCAGCCCTAAATTAGAGGATTTTGTCAGTGCTGAGATTCGCTTCTGCAGGCTGACCAGGGTGCCTTAAGCCTATCGACCTCAGTTCTATATTTTCTAGATTTCCCCTTCCCCCACTGTCAAGATATTGGAGAGTGAACTATATTCTGAGGCAGAAAGGGAGAATTAAAAATAAAATAAAACACCAAAACCAAATCAAACAAAAACCAAATAAAAAACCCCCATCCAACAACAACCACCAAAAAAAGCCTACCCAAATCACAAGAAACCCCAACAAACAACAAATAATATACTGTGATATTCAAACTGCATGGTAAATTAAGCAAGCACTTCTGCAGCTTATTTCTGCATCACAGTTACTCTTGCATGAATGCTGTTGGCTTCCCTTCTGTGGATATTCTGATCACTGAAGTTTGGGAAGCATTCAGTATATATGTGGCAAACAGGTGTTGACTAGTTCTGCTTCAAGAGCAGCCCCTTGGATAATATGCCTTTAAAGTGCCATTGACAGTTTACCAAATGAATACTTAACTGTTAAGTCCCTGGTAATTCAAGGACCAATGCTCATGCAGTTTCTTGAATACTGTAGAGTTCTTATAGGATAAGTGAGCTCTAATTTTATTGCTGAAGACTCTACAGATGTGTATTTGTACACAGATCCTCAGCTGGACTGTGCTGGGTTAATGTTAGCCTAACATCTGAGTATATGTTGAAACGCAGGGAGTGAAGAAGACAGATGGAGACTCTTAGGTGATTTCTAGAGGCAGGACAAGAGGCAGTGGGCACAAACAGAAGTGCTTAAAAAAGGGAAGAACTTCTTTGCTGTAAAGGTGGTCAAACACTGGAACAGGTTGCTCAGAGAAGTTGTGGAATCTCTGTCCTTGGAAGTACTCAAAATCCACTCAGACATGATCCTGAGCAACCAGCTCTAGAGACACTGCTTTGAGAGGCAGGAAGAGTAAAGACCTCCAGAGGTGCCTTCCAGCCTCAGTGATTCTGTGATGTTATCATAGTGTTCTTCAGGCTTTTTAGGCTTAATGTTGATGGGAAATGTGTTACCTTCTAGGTAACTGTTCTGGTCGTTTGTTAGTCAATATGACCAAATGTTTGTTTCCTCCTTCATTACTAGATACTATCTCCCATATCAACAAGAATGACTTTGGAACACAGAAATATGAACAGTGGATAGTTACCACTCAGAAGAAGTGCAAACTGTTGCAACTGGCAGATAAGGAGAAGGAGAGCAGCATTTGTAGAGACCTTTTCATTTGCACTGAACACCTGCGGGTAAGCATATATCCACTTTCCTTCTATACAGAGGTGGAGCCATCTTGTTCTTTGTGTTACAGGTATCTTCACAGAGGAGCAGGTGTTGAGCCTAATCATTTTATTTGGTGCGGGCTAAAGCATAGTGTGTAAGCATTTTGTCTTAAGATACTCAGTAAGAACACTATAATACAGAGAAGACTTTGTAATGCTTTTGTTGTCATGCAAATGGGAGAACAACACAAGTTTGTAATACTTAATCTAGCAAAATAAAATTTGTATTCTTCCCCTATGCCATGGAAAGTGAGGCTTAAATGTATATGTCTCTCTTCCTGAGCAGAAATTAAACGATACTCTCATCATCAGTGAGGATGCTCGCATTGAAGATGCTTTATTGTACCTAACTGAATTTTTCACAAATGTCAAAAATGGACCATACACAGAATTAGAGAAGCAACTGACAGCTCAATTTGAAGGTATTTCACACAGTACCTGTGACAGTTGTGTGAGAGAAGAGGGCTTATGGTAGGATGACCCAAGTGTTTTCTTCAGCATGTGTTTATTTTTCCAGAAACTGCACTTTCCAGAGGATCTAGTGTCTGTGTGGGTGCAAATGGAGTGTTAGGGTAGGCAGGCAGGAACTTATTTTCTCGGACGGCAAGCTTCTAGTGCAGGAGGTAAGGAAGTAGTAATAATTGTAGCTATATGTTGTAGTAGGTTCTTACATGCCTGACTTGGAGACATCCATAAGGGGCAAAGCAGGGGCATGGTCTGCCATCATGGATGCTGGCAGCACTGCGTAAGGAAACGCAATGCACTGTCTGGCCTCCTCCTGCCCAGTGCGCCCGGATGAATCCCTAACTTCTGGGAAGAAGCAGGTGGCCCCTGTACCCTTCTGATTACAAATTAGAGGCTGCCCTGTTCTCTGACTTCTGGTTTAGGAGCAGTGTGCTGTAAACCAGCCTTCGGTATGGGGTTTTCCAGAGCTGACTGCAATTTTAAATCGTTGGGCCATCTGCCCTCTAGCGTCAGTTGTTTCCCAGGAAGAAATGGCAGTGCTTTTGGAAGAGCAGAGTTTGTTTTGTTGTTGTCTTTTAATGCACAGTACATGACAGAGGTTGTCCTGTCATTTTGCTATAAAATGTCAGGTATTCAGAACTGGTGGTTTTCTCAGGATTTTGTTGCATTTAATAGCTTTATTTGCTGGCATCTGAAAGAAGGGCACGGAAAATAAAAACAGATGCTAAAGAGAATGTGGGTGGCATTTGAAAGTACATTTGTATGAGAATTTGATTTTCTGCATTAAAGAAATTAAATTATTCATGACACTGCTTTTTCTTCCAGAGAAAGAACCAGAACTGACTGCCCTTTCAAAAGATGAATCAAATGAGAATCCCAAGCTGGAAGAGCTTGCTTGCATCTTGGATGAAGCATACCGCTATAATCCACAGACCCGCACTCTTCTCTTTGCTAAGACAAGAGCCTTAGTAGCTGTAAGACATTTCTTTTTAAAGCTCCTAAAATTGGAAGTGAGAAGATATAATGCCTCACTTATTACACTTCCCATTTTGATCTAGAAATAGGATGCATGTATTTTATCTTCCTAAGAACGTACTTACCTTTATTCCTAAGCACTCATGCTCTGAGAGAGGATGAGGGTTGGGTATTTTATATTTTTGATACCACCCCTGAGTGGTGTCCTTCATCACTTCTTGCCAGGTGCCAGAGTTGATTATTAAGTGTCAGATTGTTACTTTCAGTCTGAAGTACTTTTTAACAAGATGGGTTACAAGGTTGTTGGCTTTAATGCGGCAGTGTTACAAACTACCAGCTCTGCTCTGTTACATCAGGAGGTATCTACAGGTCTCCCAGAGGATTCATATAGGCCCAAAGGAAGTCTGTGCCCTGGCATGTCTTCTTGATCAAGGAAATGGAAAGACTTTGTGGAGCAGATGTTCTCTGGACCCTTCTGATGGACCAGTCTGTTTCATATATGCCTAGGATCAAGGATCTAGGCTGCATGATCTTTTTTCTCCCTTTCAGTATCTTGTTCCTAGAAAAAGTTAAGGCTTGACGTAAGTGTGCAGCTAATCATTAGCTTCAGTTGCTCTTAAACATTTACTGGTAGGTGTCATAGCCTCTGGCTACTGTAAACAGATTTATCAGCTGAGTGTCCCAACACCCATTTTAACCATGGGTATAGACATGCTGGATGAATCACAAACCAGAAAAATGGGGGGGAAAAAAATAAAAAAGGCAGGCTAAAGTCCAAATTGACAACACCAAGCCTCTGCTGGCACATTTTCACTATAGACGTAAAAGCCTGCTGTAGCTAGGCTGAATTTTGTTCTTATGTAAGAGTAGTTTGAAGGTGCCCCATTCACTGTGCAGTGAGAAAGTGCAGTTTGTACATAGCAAACGATTTCCTTTGGATCCCAGAGACGCAGTATTCAATGATCTGTTGGTTTATAAGAGAAAAAGTCCTATTTTTAGCAGTGAAAGGCTGCTTGCTCTCTAGCCAGCCTTTAAGTTGCAGGTGTGGGAAAAGTAGAAACAGGCAGTGGCATGGCTCGATAATGGCATCATGGCTGAGACCCTTCCTTTCTCACCCGTTCATAGCTGTTCACTCCTGATGCACAAATTCCACCTTTTCTGATTTTGGTTCTTGGTAGTATTAATTGTCTAGGCAAGCATGGGTACAATCTACCTATCTGTTCCAAATTAGCATTTCATCTGGACAGTATCTAACTCCCTGATTGGCTTTCCAGGCTTTGAAGAAGTGGATAGAAGCAAACCCTCTACTTAGCTACATAACGTCTGATGTGTTGATGGGTCGTGGAAGAAGAGATCAAAAGACAGGTACACAAGTTTGCACTGAGGGACACCAGTTTTTAGACCTATGGTAGCTACACTGCTGAAGTTGTTCTACTCTTCCTGAGCTCATCCATGCTCTTGAATAGAGGAAGGTCATGGAAGTTTGCACTATGCTTTCTTCTAAATCTAGGAAAACTTTAACCAGTCCTAAGGAGATGCTTGCTTTTCCTGTCCAGAATCTTTTGTCAATGCAGCAGTAAAACACTGCCAGTGACCCTTTGCTGCACTAGTTCAAAAAGTCTGCTAGCTCAAAAGTAGTTTACAAACTGTTTGCTATTATGTCTTCTTGTGATTACTTCCATTGGTATTCTCCCTGTTCCTTTTACAGATCCCTCTCTTGTTTTGTGTTTGCTGGCACAAAGACATTTTAAGGTAGAACAGAAGTTACAGCCAAAATGAGTTAAGCTTAAGTTAAGATTTATCTTGGGCTGAAAATAACTATGTTGTATGGGTCTTTAATGAAGCTCAGCTAGATGTTGTGTCTGAAATGGTGTTCCCCCGGATGACAGTTCCTGTGGCACATCAACAGGAGTTCCTGATCAGTAGGTGTAGCATGCAGACAGATGGATATGCAAACTTAAGAGTACTTCTCCAGATCAAAAGCACGTGCTCATTTCTAATCACTGAAGTAAGAGCAAATGCAGGTATCTTGCTCAAGAACTCTTCAGTATTTTCTCCTGACATAGTTTTTTGATACTGTAGGTATGACCCTCCCAATGCAGAAGATTATACTGGATGCATTCAAAACAAAGAAAGACATGAGACTGCTAATTGCTACATCTGTTGCTGATGAAGGCATTGATATTTCTGAGTGCAACCTTGTTGTGCTGTATGAATACTTCGGTAATGTCACCAAAATGATCCAAGTCAGAGGTACGTTGTTTCAGACCTATTACTTTACAAACCTGTTTTGGTCTAGAAATGAACAGAAAGTGCTACTGAATGGCACTTTGGAAATGCTGTAGCAGTATGTGTCTTCTTGTTGTTCCTCAACAACTGCTGTTGTGCCCTTGAGTGAAGTCAGATGAATGATGGGACCCAGACATGACAAATTTATTCACAGAACTGAGCCCCTGATGCCACATGACTTTTCTTATGCCATGAAAATTAGCCATGCTGCACAAGGTTTTTGAACTGTTGCAGACTGATCCCTCAAGTGGATAGTTATACACAATTAACTATACATACGCAGAAGTACAGCTAGAAGAACTGTATTCAGAAGTGATGCAGATCAGTCCAACTGACAATTTACCAAGGACTGCTGCAGTGGACTTTCACATATTGCCTTGGCTTCTGAGGACCTTCCCCTGCCCAGTGGCTTATCACCTCCCCAGCTGCTCATGGGTACCTGAGGCCTTTTCATGCGCAGACCTCAAGACCAAAAAAAAAATAATAAAAAAAAAAAAATTTAAAAAAAAAGACAAAAAAAAAAAACAAACCCAAATTTCTGTCTGCTTATCTTGTCTAAAGAGGTCTACCACAACTTTGGTCTTGAGCTTTGATGATTTTACAATACAGCCAGTAGAGGGGAACAAAGAGCCATACTGAATCCTGGTTTCTGTTCAGCATTTCTCAGTGTCATAAAACCAGCTACATCTTTCAAGTGCGTCTGCAACACTTCATTGTTAATCACCCAAGCAGTTAACTTCATAATTTATAATTCATCATAGGAAGTGATCTCCATGTACTTAGTCCTTCGCTTTCAGGATTTGAGTCCTGTGAATTTCTTATTTGCTGTCTTACAATGAAATAATGGGCCTGGAATTAATGTTTATGGGTAACAGGATAGTGTTTATTACTAATAATACAATAAAGTTGCAAAGAAAATAGGATGCATCAGTTTTAAACCACATAAAATCATGATTTTGGGGAATGGGAGCTCAAATGCAAACGTGAACACCTTTTCTAACTGAAATACTTGTAAATCAGTATGAGATCCCTGCAGCTCTTGATCTGCCTGTGCCACAGCAGCAAAAAGTAGGCAATCAGTAGGCACAGACAGGTCGAAGACATGGCCATTGCTCTTGTTGTCTCTTTGCTTGCCAGCACTGTATTCCCAGTTCCTCAATTCTTTTGTTGTAGACTATTTTTTTTTTCAATAGACACTACTTAGCTGGGCAGGAAACTAGTGCATAAGATGAACTTTTTTTATTTTTTCACAAGAAGACAACATGATGCTGTGCAATAATAACTGAAGTGCCAAGCATGCCTGAGCTCAACTGAGGCAAGGCCACAGGAGCAGGCAGCACAATACTGGCTAGGGGATATCCATGAGGTTACATAGCAGGGGACATCGTGTTCTGCTCTGTGATTGAAGAAGAAAGAGCTGAGAGAATACTTTTTAGAAGCAGTATTATCTGAATCTGAACATGGGAAACCGAAACAGCCACACAGAAGTTCCTTAACGCTCTTTTATGCCATAGCTGCCACTTCTGCACATCTTGTTAAAAGTAACTAAAGAGGATAAATGTCTCGCTGTATAGGTCGTGGAAGGGCAAGAGACAGCAAGTGTATCCTTGTGACAAGCAAAGCAGAAGTGGTTGAAAACGAGAAATACAACCGCTATAAGGAAGAAATGATGAATGAAGCTATTGAAAAGCTACAGAACTGGGATGAAATGACATTTTCCAGAAAGGTTTGTACTTCTGTGGAATTTTCATACTCCAATGAACAGGCATAATCTGTACCAACCATCATCTACTAGGCTTTATCTAGAACCAAGTGATAACCTGAGGATAACCACCGCTAGATCAGCAGTGAAGGGGCAGTCTGTACTGCTAGCTTGCAAAATGTCATATGTACTGGAACATACTTAGAACTTGAGTAGATTTTCTATAAACTTCTCATCTTAGAAATGTAATATAAACTACTCTGTTTACTGGAAGGAAAATACTGCTGTCTGCTTTGGATAGTGGACAGAGGAATGGGAAACTATGCAGATGGTGGTAATATGTCCATCCACTTTATCTTTGCTGGAGGCCAGTACAAATGCTTTTCTTAAGGTGTTTGTTGTCATGCCAAGTGCTCATTGATTCCAGAGCAGTGCTTTCCAAGACATTTCAAGAAATTTGCCTGGGACATGAACAGGATGACATTTGGGTTTGTGCATTCTTTTCTGCTGGTGACTTCTTTTGTAGTGCCTACAGTACTGTTCACCTTTGTGTCAAGCCATGTCTGGGCAGATGAACGAGCCTACTAAAACAGCTCAGCACATGTTCAGCACTTTACATTAACCCTGCTTTGTCCTGCACACTTGCCTGATCAGAAAATATCATGGGGGTAGAAAGAAGTGTCAAGAACTTGTGGTGGTGAGGTGATGTGCAAGAGGTGTCTTGGGCTAAGCCTGTGATGAACTTTTGGTTGGGCAGGTTCCCACCTGGCTTGTTTCCTCTGTGACCACCCCACCTTCCCAGCTGCCTTTGCATAATAGGTACAAGGCTCTGCAAGTGCAACTGAAGAATGACAAGGATGATGGTTCATCTAGCTTGGTGATGTCACTGAGGCTAAGTCAGCCTACACACTGTGTCAAAACCCCTTCCATAAAGAAAAAAACCCAGGTCATTGTCATAGGAGACTCCTTCCTGAAGGGAACAGAATGCTGACCTGACCCACTTCTTAGGGAAATCTGTTGCCTCTCTGGGGCCTGGGTTAAAGATGTGAAGAGAAAGCTTCTTACCTGCCACAGCCCTCTGATTATTATCTGTTATTGATTTCTGAGGTAGGCAATGATGAAGTTGCAACAAGAAGCCCACGGGCAATCAATGGAGATTTCATGGCCTTGAGATGACTGGTTAAGGGATGAGGAGCATGTTCTGCTCTATGTTCTTGTCTGCCTTTCCATTTTTAGGGAATGATGAGGAAAAAAACAGAAAGACCCAGCAGATCAATACTTGGCTCCAAGTCTTGTGTCACGAGCAAAATTTGGTTTTTTTTTTTATCATGGGTTGGTCTGCATAACACCAGGCCTGCTGGCAATAGATGAGGTACACCTGTTGTAAAGGAGGAAAAAGATCTTGGCGCATGAGTTACCAGGGCTCAATGAAAGGGCTTTAAACTAGATTTGTAGAGGGAAAGGGATAAAAGCAGGCTTGCTGGAGATGAGCCTAGGGGCAGCACACCAATGTTTGCGGGATGGTGTGCTAGTGAGGTCCTTCAGTCTGCCATCTCAGTGGAGGTGGGGGATGGAGATCCACATGGAAGGAAAGACAAGGGTTACTGATAGGTTAGAAACAATGGGAGTGCCTGCGAATGGTCACGTAGGCATTAGGGCTTGTCCCCTAAAAAAAGGTGGTGGGAACAATAGCCCATCTGATGTACCTCTACACCAATACACACAACATGGGCACCCAACAGGAGGAACTGGAAGCCGTTGTGCAGCTGGAGAACTATGACATAGTTGCCATCATGGAACTATGGTGGGATGACTCACACAACTGGAGTGCCATGCTGGATGGCTGTAAACTCTTCAGAAGGAATAAGCCAGGAAGGAGCGGCAGTGGAGTGGCCCTGTATGCTAGGAGGGTGCTTTGATTGTCTAGAGCTTAACAATGGTGACAATAGGGTTGAGTGTTTATGGGCAAGAATCAGGGAGGAAGACCACCAAGGTGCATATCATGGTGAGAGTCTGTTTAGACCACCAAGCCAGGATGCAAAGACAGATGAAATATTCTATAAGCAGCTGGAGGAAGTCTCATGATTGCTAGCCCTTGTTCTTGTTGGGGACTTCAACTTCCCAGCTCTCTGCTGGAGATACAATACAGCAGAGAGGAAACAGTCCAGGAGGTTCCTGGAGCACGTGGAGGATAACTTCCTGACACAGCTGGACTACTTCCTGACTCAGGAGGACTAGAAGGGTATTGTGAGGTTATGGAAGGAGAAAATGAGAAGCACCAAAGCCAAACAAGAACTTAATCTGGCTACTTTCATGACAGACAGTAAAAAATGTTTCTATAAATACTTTAGTAATGAAAAGAGGACTAAGGAGAATCTCCATCCCCTATTGGATGCAGGGGGAATAAAAGAGTGACAAAGGCTGGGGAAAATGCTGAAGTACTTAATGCCTTCTTCGCCTCAGACTTTAATGATAAGACCAGTGTTCTCAGGGTACACAGCCATGTAATCTGGAAGATACTGGTGTTGAGTAGAATGAACACCCCCATAATCCAAGAGGAAATGATCAGTGATCTACTGAACCACTTAAGGAATACATGACTGTGGAGCCAGATGGGATTGAGACAAGGGTATTGAAGGAGCTGGAAGAAGTGCTCACCACGCCACTTTTCATCATTTATGATCAGTCTTGGCTAGTCAGGGAGGTCCAGGCTGACTGGAGGCTGGCAAATGTGATGCCCATTAACAAGGAACACTGGCATGTGTCAGAAACAGTGTGGCCCACAGGACTAGGGAATTGATTATCACCCTCTGTGTGGCACTGGCGATGCCCCACCTTGAATAGTGTGTTCAGTCTTGAGACCTTCACTGCAAGAAGGACATTGAGGTGCTGGAGTGTGTCCAATGAGAAGTAACAAAGCTGTTGAAGGGTCTAGAGAACCATTCTTATGTGGAGCAGCTGAGGGAACTGGAGTTGTTTAGTCTGGAGACAAGGAGGCTGAGGGGAGGCTTTATTACTCTCTGCAACTACATAAAAGGAGGTTGTAGTGAGGTGGGGGTTGGTCTCTTCTCCCAAGTAACAAGCAACAGAATCAGTGGAAACAGTCTCAAGTTGCGCCAGGGAAGGTTTACATTGGACATTAGGAAAATATCTCCACTGAAAGGGTTGTCAGAGCATTGAAACAGGCTGCCCAAATAAGTGGAGTTGGCATCCCTGGAGGTATTTAAAAGACAGGTAGACATGGCACTTAGTGACATGGTTTAATGGTAGACCTGACAGCATTAGGTTTGTGGTTAGACTTGATGATCTTAAGGGTCTTTTCTAACCTAAAAGATTCTACTGTTCTATCTTCCTAGATCTTTGTGACAAATTTTCCAGAGAAGACTGGAATAAGTCAGTTGCAGCCACTACAAATAAAAAGGCTTTGTACAGAGTTCTGCTGTATCCCTATGGTTTTGTAGATCCCACCCATGTTTCCAGGCAAGCTTTCAGGGACTGAGCTATATAACAAAGGATGTCCAAGGCCCTCTTGCCTTTGTGGAATTTCTTCATCCACCTCCAAGGCTTGGTTTGTCTGCTCCTGCTTCTTCTCAGTATTCTGTTCCTGATGAGCTGCAGATGCCTGTCTCCAGGCTGTGGCTGTTGCCACTTTCTCTGTCTGAAATTTCAGTGGTCTCTGGAGTCTTCTTTCAAAACCATGAACTTCCCAGAGCAGCAGTGCTACTTCTGCTGCTGGTCTAACATGACTTAGTCTTCACAAAGACTTAACAATGTTATGACCAAAGGGGCCACAGTGGGATAGAGGGATGGAAGGAACAAACAGCATAAACGCTGTCCATCATGTAGTCTTACTCTAGCCATGATTCTTAACCTGACAAGTGTACCATGTTGTTTCTTTGGTGCAGGTTGCTAGAATAAGGAATGTTTGGTTTATTTGCTTTCAGGTAACAGGTTCCTACACGGTACATATCCTGGGTTGCGTCGAGACATACATTTGGGCTTCTCTTAATTTCAAAATGACCTTGATATTTACTTACTTATTTTTTAAAGATACAAAGCTTACAAATGAAGGACAAGGTGTTACGAGACTCCAGAAAGAAAGACAGAAGATGTCAGGTAGTGGAAGGGAAAAGAAATCTTCTGTGTGGTAAATGCAAAGCATATGCCTGCAGTACAGATGACATCAGAGTTATAAAGGTATGTGTCTGTATGGAAACCCACACCCATGAGCACCAAGGAGTCAGCATTATCAAACTGAGAGCGTGGTTTATCAGTGTGGAAAGTCGGCTATTTTGTGCAAACCAGAGCTGAAAAATAATGAGTAAATTTGTACTGTTGTTGGTTATGACAGGACCAGTCATAACTGCTTCTGTAGCATACTATGATGGTAGCTGATGATGTCCAAGATGTGCAGACATGAAGATTGATGGATTTTGTGGAAAAACAAGTGATCTTCAATGATATAACCTACTAGTGTAACTGCTGGATATTTACTTTCCTGATTAATATAAGACTGGAAGTCTTCTTGCAGTTGAGAGATTTCTGCCACAATTTCTGATCACTTGAAAATTATCCACAAAAAGTATTGAAATTGGCTCACTGTTTAGCTCCTTGGCTTCTGGGACAGTTTTCATGGTTTTACAAGAGGAGCCCTTTAATTCATCAGTATTACTTTTTTCCCCCGTATTCTTTCAGTAGTTCACATTGCTTCTAGGTATTTCATGGGGACATTTTTATTGTGGTCTTTCTGAACTTGATCCATTTCTCCATGCAAACATGGTTTTTAGAGAAGCTACATAAGCTCAGCTATGGATAAGCTGGTGACTGGTGATATATAGTAAATTCAGGGTTGGTTCTGGTGTCTAGTATTTCATCAGTGAGGAAGAGAGAGCGATGAGCCAAGGGCGCTGGAAGGTGAGCCTCCTGCATGACAGGACGCACCTTACCAGAGAAATTATACTTAGGAGGGTAAGGGGAATGTCAGGAAAAAATGAGGAATGGTGTTTCTACTGTTAAGTGCTTCTGGCCTATGTTGTTTCAGGAATCTCATCATACTGTCCTAGGAGATGCGTTCAAGGAGCGTTACATAACAAAGCCTCACAGGAAGCCAGTCCAGTTTGATTGTTTTGAGAAAAAAAGCAAGATGCATTGCCAAAATACTAATTGCCAGCATGACTGGGGAATCACAGTGAAGTATAAGACATTCGATAATCTACCAGTGATCAAAATCAAAAGCTTTGTAGTAGAGAACGTTGAAACCGGGACACAAATGGATTTTCAGAAATGGAGAGACATAAACTTTGCTTTGAAGAATTTTGATGATGAATAAACATCCTGCTTGTTGTGGTTTGAGGCTTGGAATGGGGGCGTGACCTTCCAGCAACTGGGAATACCCCGGGTGGGGGTGAAACCATTGTATTCCCTCCCCTTCCCACACACACTCTGATAAGAGGCAGGGAGTGGTTTCTAATTTCACTCCTGCCTTGGAGCTCGGAGAGGAAAGTTCTCCTTTCACTCCGTGGGACCCTGGAACCATTTCTGAGGGTTTTGTATATTTTATTTTTTGTATTTTTCCCCTAATCTTTGTATATATTATTTTCCTTACCTCCCTTTTTCGTTTTCTGTTCCTTGTTGAACAATATACTTCATTTTTTTTCCAAAGTGTCTCTCTCTCTCTCAGGGGGGGAGAGGCGAGTACATAGTTCTGTTCCGTGTGGGTCCTGCCCTGAACCCCTTTTTACACAGAACCAGGGCACTGCTGAACACAGTATTTTAATGCATGTATCACCCTACTGCATAAACCGAAATAGTGGATGATCTTTTTCCATGTACAAGATGTTCTTTATGCTGCCTGATATGCTAGGCCACTCATCAGTATCTGGCTAGTTAAAAAAAGTTTAGTACGGGCACTCAAAAAAAAAAAAAAATCACTATCTCATTAACTGTTTCACTAGAAGTTCTAATGTAAGCATGGCCAAACACGTGCCTAAGCATCTAGATCTTAATCCTTGCTGCTATGAAGAAGCTGGTCTGAAAAAAACAAGTTGAATGACTAAACAAAACATCTAATTATAGGTGACAGGCCACAACTTCAAGCATTTCTGTAAGTCAAAATCTTGTTGTAACTCCCGTTTGGATTGTACTTCCATGCAGGCAACTTGTACACTTTACAAGCACTTACTGCTTCTATGTATGTTCAACGAGCTTAAACTTCAGTATTTCTGGAACCAAGATCAAATGTATTTTTAGTCCACCTAATGCATTTGATAGTGTAGTAAGGTATGTAGGTATAAGAATTATGTGTCTGAAACTCCTGCACTCTGAACAAACCACCTTGAGCAAGAACCTGTGTTCAAACATTTTTTAAACTACCTGAACCCTACTGAGACTTGTGGTGTTCTTTTCAAGTGTTACGTGTCATTAAAAGCAAAACTACTTTATAAGTGCTACTTCGTGTTCCAGACCAGTCTGTGCCTTTTACTGTGGAAGCTGTGTGCACAATGCACGAAGCCTGAATCTCAGTCCTACTCTCTGTTTAGCTGTTATCTAGTACCTTTGCTGTTCTTATACAGCTGCTTCCAAAAATGAAACACAGAAAAATGGATAGAGATGATTTATGGTTGGATAATGCCTCCCCTCCAAAAATACTAGGAATAAAGATTTTGAAAAAGGCTGGCTTAGCACTTTCAAGTTGTAAGTACGTGGAAAATCACAATCAGTTTGTTGTGTGAACAGGCCATCTAGTTTGGGACTCTTGGCACATAAAATAACCAGTCTTAAGATTCACATCTTATACTAGTAACTACTGGGAAGTTAAGGGATCAGAGGAGTTCTAGTCTTTTCCTGTTGTTTCAACTCAAGGATTATAGACTAAAACAAATCTGCGGTTTTTTTTTGCAATAATTGATGTGGTAACACATTAACAAAAACTGGGTAACAAGCCTACCTTCAGTACACAGTGGAGATGGGAGGTTGGGGAAGAACACCAGCACTCTCCTTGGCCTTTCAGAATATCTCCTTTTTTTTTTTCTAATTGAACCCGAAAACATATTTATTACCAAATAATGCTCAAGATTATGACCATATTAGCAGCTCTGTTAAGAGGTTTCACAGAATCACAGAATGGCTGAGGTTGGGAGGGACCTCTACAGGTCATCTGTCACCTACAGCAGTTTGCCTAGGACCATGTCCAGACAGCATCTGTACATCAGCAAGGATGGAGACACCACCACCTCTCCAGGCAATGTTTTACAGCCAGTGCTCCGTCACCCTCACTGTGAAGAAGTGTTTGCTGATGTTCAGAAGGAACCTTCCATGTTTAAGGTTTGTGCCCATTTCTTCTTGCCCTGTCATTAAGCACCACTGAAAAGAGCCTGGGTCCATCTTCTTTGTGCTTTCCATTCAAATATTTACACACAAACAGCAGAGATGTCCCAGAGCCCTCTCTTCTCCAGGCTAAACAGTCCCAGCTCTCTCAGCCTGTACTCATGTGAGAGATACTCCAGACCCTGAAACATCTTCATGGACCTCTGCTGGGTTTGCAAGAGGACCTCTGTTTGCTGTAATCAAGCAAGAACAGCCTGTTGCAGGTACCGTGGAATCACTATACCCTTTTTCTCAAGCCTCTTTTTTCAGAACCATTGTCATTGTTTTTCTCCGGGTACAGCTAGAGCTGACTGCACTAGAAATACATTAGAAGGCTATTTAGAAAGAATTTCTCCACTATGCTATGTGTTGTGCCAGTTGCTCTAAATACAGTTAAGAATACAAACTAGTACTGTAACCTTGTTTATGTCTTGAGTAGGAGGGTATTTGTTATCAATGCAACTTGATTCATGTGGTATAGTGGACTGGGCAGTCATTGACTTCAGTGAATGCATTATTGTAATCACTGGTTGCTAAGTGCCCTACTGCTGGATCTTGAAATTGTAGAGTTTCTTCTTGAGGACACAGGACAGAGGGAAGCACATCACAGCAGTATTCTGGTATGTTACAAAAGACTGCCAGTATCTCATAATATTTGTATTCATCCTGTCTCATGTAGGTTATCCAAAGAAACAAAAATAAAATGTCAGAAGTCAAGACTTGTATGACTCTAATCCTACAGGGACAATGATAAGAGTTTAAAGTCAAAGCTTTGCTCTGCATCTCAGTACTGAGGACAACATGACAACAACAACCAAACTTCTTGAAAATAAATTTAATTTTATCCATTAGAAATATTATCCCCAATAGGTCCACCTTTTTTACAAAGGCTTGGATTTTTAACAACAAAGTTCACATTTTTAGAAGTTAATAAACAGCTAAATAATTAATTTCAGTGTTAGATTCAGATTCTTGACAACTGAGTAAGAAAATAAGTCAAGGTCAGGTAATCAGGAAGGAATAAAATTTTTTTTATATACTGTCAGTTAATTTCTGGACCACTGATATGAGCATAAAACTTAACTTCAGAGCCAAACTAAATAGACCAAATACATGAAATCAGCATATGATCTTCAACAGCTCCACAGATCCCCAAAATATTTTAGTGACTTCTGCACTGTATTCTAAGTTAACTCAAGCCAACCACCATACAAAACAAAGAATAAATGCTGTTTACTTTAATTGGGCAAGCATGTCCAGTTTCCTGATACATGGAATAATTCAGCACTGTGACTTCTAGTATAATCCACAAAAAAACCTGTTCACTTTATGGTTCATGCTTTCAGATGTATGATTACCATCGTTTCACCGTGCTCACCAGAAGCAGGCTTGTACCTGGACATTTTTGGTTCATGTTTTTGATTAGGATGCCATTTTACGGATCATGTAGTTCAGAATGCCGCCGTTACGGAAGTAAGTGAGCTCCACGTCCGTGTCAAATCTCATGATGGCATGAAAGGTTTTCCCAGTATCCAGCTGTTGGGGTCAAAGAGAGTCATTTAAGCAGCAGAGCCTTCCACATGTAACATGACATCATAGTAGAATAAGGACTATTATGATAGTTTTGCCATCTTAAGAACTTGTGATAGAAAGCTGAAGTGAACAGACACTGGACGTTAGTATTTTTTTCCCACTAGACTACAGCCAGCTGCTTAAGAGGAAAGTGGTTTAAAACAAACCATAATAAGCACAGTATGGAGTCTCCTCCTTGCACTGTATTTGCTGCCTCATTCAGATTTATTGCTGATATAAGCCTAGAGGCATGGAAGGTGAACATCCTTCCAAGAGATTATACTAACTCTTGGTGTCATTCTTCTGGCTTGGGTGCAACACCTACGTGTATTCCACGAGCTTTCTTTCAGGCCTGGTGTTTTGGAATCGGGAAAAGCACAAAGACAAGTGCATGATGTGAATAAAACCACTGTCTTTAACTCAAGACTTCCATAGTCAGGTACTTCCAGATGAATGCACAATGTTCATCTGTAACTGATAAAGTGACCAGCTCTTTGGGATCTACACTTTCTCCACTTCAGGGCAGTCAATGAGGCACATGTGAACATTGTTAGAAACTAACCCAGGGAGACCACCTGCATTAGATTAACATGCAATAAATAGACAGTTTTGCTAACCACAGTAAAAAAGCAGACTTTGATGCTGTTAAGTAAGTCAGTTTTACAGATGTTCTAGTCAAGAATAAACCAAATTTTTATCATAGATGCTATGACTTTTTAAACAAGGGCATGGGTTTGGAGGCAAAGCTAGACAAAAGGCAATCTTTCAGATACAGACCCTGAAGTTTAATTAGATTTTATTGCAGTATACAATATTCTGTCAGTTCAGCTGCCAATTAATTATTTAAATTTTAAATTAATTTTAAAAGATATGTTTAATCTCTTTACTATTTACAGTTGATTTTCTATTGTGCTTCCAATATTTACCTGAGACAGAAAAGTTTATAGTGGACATTTGAAGGACTGGTCCAAAATACAAGAGTGCCGTGTGCTAAATAAAACAGTTTGGGCTTGCTGCTTTTATGTCCCATCATAGCAAACCCCAATGAGAATGACTGTTTCCATCCCCTTCACCACCTGAATTCTTCTCCCTTCTTCAAGTGAGAGAAGTTTACTGCCATATGAAAGTACATTGTTTGAAGAGACAGTTATTTTGAGTGAAATTCCAGTGATTCAGAAAATGCATCCTTTAGGTGTCTCATACCTTAATCTGGATGTTCATCTGTGGTTTTAGTTTTTCAGGAATGATAATCGTGTAACGCTCCCGTCCGGTGAGTCCTAAAGTCCCTGCATCTTCTCCAGGTAAATACTGCAGAGGAATCACTCCCATCCCTACAAGGTTGCTTCGATGAATTCTCTCATAGCTCTCAGCAAGCACAGCCTTGACACCCTGAGAAATACACAACAGGTACAGTTATCTTCTTGGCTGAGGACAGTCCTTCTGTGCTTACAGGAAGGTAACTGGTACACCTTGTGGTTTCCTCCATTTCATTTACCAGATACTGGAACAGTCAGCACGACAGCAGACTGTCCAAGATGAGTTAATTATATATTAACTTTCAAACGCCTTTTTAAAAACTCTGTCAAAAAATTACAAAGTTTTTTCAGGAATCCTGCATACTACTTTAATACATCACGTAAAGCACTAGTCATTTCTGTAACTGTTGCTAATCCACTTGCCTTTCTACACTGTAATTCAAGTTTAATTAATTTCTAAGTTTTCACATGTTAATACAGTTACGACAAAAAAAAAAAAAAAATCACCATTGGAAGAAAAAAAAACACAAAAGAAACATTATCTTAAACACCAACTCTCCTAAAACTTTAATAATACACACGCTATTGCCTTCATAGATTCCACACCAAGAAAGCTTGAATCAAGAGTTCACATGGTAAACAGTGTAGGACAAGACAGACAAAGAGCAAAACAGATAATTCACCGTATGTGGATTTCTATTAGGCTCCTGTAACAACACTGCTAAGCATCCCTGCAATCTGCATAGTGAAGGCAGGCAAAATTTCAATTTGACTGATAAGACTTTTCTCTGACACTTTCTATCTTCTTGCTAAGTGACCTGAAGGAGGCAGCTGGAAATGGACACAAAGTTTACTGAGTTATGGGAAGCAGAAACAAAGAAACTGGTCTTTTTAGTGTAGCCTTGTGGATTTCTAGCTCAGTAAAGGCTTCCAATCTTAACAGGATCTATTAATATTTAAACAGCTTTTGCAATTCTATTGCGACTCTTGGGAGGCATCTGAGATTTCAGAATAGCTCTTGCTGCCAAATGTGAGAATGAGCTACCCAGGATGTGGTCATAAGCTAGTCTTCCTGACAAATGAATGCACTTTTGAGTACTCTCCTCCTCCTAGTTTACCGTAGTCACTCACCAAGAGGAATGGTCCTTTAGCTGCCCAGTCTCTGGAACTTCCTGCACCATATTCCTTCCCAGCCAGCACAATCAGAGGATGGCCAGCCTGCTTGTATCTTTCTGCAGCATCAAACACATCCAGCTGGAATGAAAATGCCAAACACTTTATGCAGCTTTTGGGTGTGGAAGCACAGATCCAGGGAAACAAGGAAAAAAGGGGTCCCCACATAAACAGCTGAAGCCCACACTTTCCATCAAGAAGCACTTTAAGGATATTAACTATACAGTGCTTTGTGGCTTATGGCCTGATCTCGCTCCCTGCACAAACCACCACCTTCCCTCCTGCTTCTACAGTGCTTACAGTTTCCACTGATACACCTGGCAGCACCATGTTGTGTAGATAAGTGCGATCTGCTTCCCTAGGTCAATACAGGCTCCTGTCCCCTCATTAGTGTTACTTAAAGGCACTTAAGTAAAGGACCTAAGCTGTAAGAAGGAAAGCCAGTACTAATCCACTCTTCTGCCAGTGAGCCTCGGTTTAGAGCAGCATGTGTACTTACAGTTTCCCCAGAAGGGAAATGGATAGTCTGAGGTCCTTGTTTATCAATAAATTTGTTCACCAAGCGGATGTTTGCAAACGTTCCTCTGGCCATGACAGCATCGTTCCCTCTGCGGGAGCCATAAGAATTGAACTCCCGAGGAGTCAAGCTATTAAGGGAAAAAAAACCCAAACAAACAAGCTAAAATTGCTCTTTTTCAACTGAAGCACTCTGTGCTTTAAAAAAAGAAAGTAATGAACTGGTGTTTCTGAGGCAGGTATGTATATAGTTTCCATCACAGCAGTAGCATGCAGTTAGCTGATACTTCAAGAAAAGAAAAAAGAAAACTAAAACTAAACTACATTTCTTTTAAAGAAAAAAAGAAAACTAAAAAATGGAAGTCTTCCTATAGCTTGGCCACAGAAAGCAGCTTCCACAGTATTCTCATCTCTTGCCTTACAAAACAGCATCTGGTAATTATGCAAGGATATGGTTCACGTTAAGTGAAAAGATGCAATACAAATATCTTCTTTCTAGCTGGCAACTGGAAATCCTCTTTGTTATTTACATTAACATAGCATCTAGAGCAGAGGTAGAGACACCACTGCACTGAACATCTAAAAGGCAGAGGCAGTCCCTGCTGCAAGTTAGAACTACAGAAGAAAAAGTTCATTTGTAAACAGAGAGATGGGAATGAAGGGACACTCTAGCCTGACCAGCAAACAAAAAATGCCCTGGAATGTGACAGAAAATTGAACTCTTTGCATTGGGCTACATCCAAACAGCAGCTATGACATAAAATATCTGTTTTGTAATATGTGTAGGACTATTTAGATTTCGAAGTTGCTGATAGCAGAGGGCCAAAGAGTTCAAAGTAGTTAGTTTTCAGTAGATTACACTGTTTTAATTGATTTCCTTTTCTAATTCTAATTTCTAGAATTACTAGGCCTAGTGACTTTTTTTTTTTAATAATGTCAGTACTGTTCCTCAAAATACCACTGAAGTTCTAAGAAGTGCTAAACAAGACAATAAAAGTATTATACTGTCTGTGAAGGCTGACTACGCTAACTCAGCAAGTCCTAGTCTACCCTTATGTTGCATCTACAGTACTAAACTGACAGGCTGGCCACAGAAAAAGACCAACAACTTACAACAGCTCGGACTCTAACCACAAAAGCTTTGCTAGGTTTTCCAGCTGCATTGAAAAGAAAAGTTCTGGGTGTCCTGTAGCTCCTGATAGCCTAGATCTATGAAATAGTTGCACATGCTAGAAGAAGAGAGTATAAAGCAAGTTTTTGGCATTAGGGACCAGGATCAATTTTCTGCGATAAGGAGACAAATCCTGATACCTTTATTTATGAATAGACTTACTGCAAAAACTAGCCTGAAAGATACCTTGTCCTCTTTCCATACAAAGGACTTCAGCTCTCAAGAGTAACAGATGTGCACCCTTTACGCAAGTTCTTATGCTTGGTGAGAGCTGCTGAACAGCAGAGAAAGAAATACTTTTCCTTCTTCTTTTATATATCCTGTGGGCATCCATCAAAGTACACAAGCGTGTGTGAACAGATGGCAGATATGTGTGCCCACAACATAGTATAGTAGCTGTGGCTGCTTTCCTCTTCCCAAATTATAAGAAAAACAAGACATTGTGCTTACCCTCTGCTGGTCAAATAACGGGCTGCAGGACTATTTCTTGCTATATTTCCAGCTGGAGATATGTGGTCAGTTGTCACAGAATCCCCAAAACTCAACAAGACATAAGCATCTTCTATTGTTTTTGGGGTCTGAAGAGCCAAAGTCTAAACCATCATAAATACAAACAGAATCATTAAAATATGGCACAGGATTCCTTTACCTTCTTCAAAAGTCTCCCTTTTTATACAAGTCAGAAGAAAGAAAAAAAGCCACAACCCTGTTAAAAATGTTAATGCCCGTGAACAGAACATGATGCCCAGGGTGTCTGCCAGCAAGTTCATGCATGAAGAAAGGAGACAAGGAAAAAAAAATAAGCTTGATGCTTCCTGTGGTACATGCATGAACGCAGATGAAAATACAGGATTCCTAGTCATCTGCATGAATTGAAATCTGCATTTTGTTTTCAGTGGTACTAAAAGAGCAATCTGAAGACTGAACTATTTGGTGCAAGATGCAGGCAGGCAAAATCATAAGTTTCACTTCCTGTCCTTCATCCACACTTGGTTTGTGACTATTTAAAATTATTTGAGCTTAAAAGGACAAGGGAGTTTTCAAAAGCCCTGAAGTGACAAGGAATCCTTCCAATTTTCAGGTCTGCTCATGCTTCTGTATTAAAATGAATACAGTGGTGTAATTCTGACACTTGAGAACCACAGCCTCAGTGGGAAAGGGAAAGTGTGTACGTACCAGACCATCAAAGAAAGGTGGGGACTTGATGTAAGTTGACTTGGGATTCCAAGTGTATAGTTTATCTGAAGGAGCATCTAGGGCATTCCAAGATTTGTTTACTGTCTGAAAAACACAGAGAAACATCCCACTGATTTCTAAGTTTTCAGAAGAAACAGAACTACTTCTGAACCCAGGTAAAATTAGAGAACTGACTTCAGTAAAAGCCTTGCGTATTTCTTAATACTCTGTGAAATTCTTATGAGAATATACATTAGAGGTCGTTGGTTTGGTTTGGTTAGTTGGGTATTGGTTTTTTTTGTATGGTTGGGGTTTTCTGTGGTTTTTTTTTTTTTAATGATTCTATTAAAAGAGTTAGGAAAACCCTCACGTTATTACAAAAAAGGAGCTCCCCATCCAGTTTTCTGACAATAACCTGTAGTATTATGTACACAGTTAACACTATCATTCTGAAGTATACTTATCAACAACCTTAAGAAGCTTTCCTAACTTCCAAACTTCAAGAATATTTCGTTCCAACACCCAAGACAGGCTTGCAGGAAGACTTTATCAAGTACAATTTTTTTCTGTGATGTGAATGCTACTAAGTAATGCAATTGAATTTTATTTCAGCCAGACTATCTCCCTTCCTAATATCAGCCTGGGATGACTGCTTAGAACACATCATCTATATATTACATTAAAAAAATCATTAAGGAGCAATATTCATGATGACTGTTTCTAAGAACTAATCAACTGAAAATAATTCTCCTTTGAATACTTATCAGAACAGGAGCAACAGTAATAGAAGGAAAATATTAATTTCATTATCAAGACCGGCTTATTTAACATATTCAGAATAGCATCAGTACATCGATCAAACTACTGCCCAGGGGATTAATTCACCTCTATTTTTTGGTAGACCTCCTTGAACATCCCAGGAATAACAAACTGACGCTCAACAGCCTGAATCTCATTTCTTGTTGGCCAGATATCTTTCAGGAAAATCTTCTTCCCTGAAGCATTTATTCCTGTAGAAAATTGTACTGTTAAGTTTGTTGCAGAAATTTTCCATTGAGAAAGAAAAAGTTTATCATGGTGTCCTTTAGTTATGTGTTCCTTCTAACCTTGTCAACACTCACAAGACATACTTTACTTCACCTACAAGGGTCTGAGAGATAGAGGGCCTCATAAAACTCATGACACCTGTACATACATCTTCTTTTCTGACTTCCAATGGTGTTCCAGAATAATTAATGGAATAATTTAGGTTGGAAAGGATCTGTCCAGCTGAGCTACCTACACAAAGAAGGTCTACTGAGTCAGGTTGCTTATGAGAGAATGTCACCCATATATAACCAAAAGATGTCCCTGTGGAATCAGAATACTGGTGAGGCCCTTTCTCCATCATACAGACTCCTTGTTGCTGTCTCTTAACAACTGCATGCTTCATATTCCAGAGGCACTCAGTCATTTTAAGCATCTCCCTAGGACCAATGTTTCTGAGGAGCTTAATTCCAACCATTTTAGCTTATAAGCTGTGAAAAGAAGCATCCTGACACTGTCTTACCCAAAGGCTCTTTCTCAAAGTCGATCCGGATAGTGCCTGCAATTGCATAGGCTATTACCAGTGGTGGGGAGGCTAGGTAGTTAGCACGGGTGTTGGGATGGACACGTCCTTCAAAATTCCTATTGCCAGACAACACACCCACCGCTACGAGGTCTCCCTGGAAGAGAAAGTTTGAGACAAAGGTAGCCAAGGTGCTTGCAGACTCCACACATCCAGTGGGTCTGCAGAGCTGCACTGTGCTGCAACATCAATGTCTGGGCAGCCACAGAACTGCTTCCTTCCAAACAACCCCAAAGCACTTCCCACAGAAAAGGGAATATAGATTAACTTTGCACACAGCTGAGAAGAGTTAGCGCACAGTGTAACACAGCTCCAAACAGAACAGAACAGGTTTACTTAAACAAGCTGCACAGAGAAAACTGCATACCTGTGTAATGGCCTCAACAACAGACTCTGGTAGGGGTCCACTATTGCCAATACATGTCATGCAGCCATAACCCACCACATCAAACCTAGACAGAGCACAAAAACCATCAATGAACAAAAAGTTATCTTGGAGTGAGATCACAGAATCATAGGATGGTTTTTTGGTTGGAAGGGACCTTTAAAAGTCATCTACTCCAACCCCCCCTGCAGTGAGCAGGGACAAGAAGTTTAACCCCTTAGCAGCTGGATAGGGTTACTTTCAGAAGATACACCATTTAGCAAATGAATTGCTGCCAAAACCAACATTTTTGAGAACGATCAGTTTTTACCATTGCAGAGACTGTGCACACAGAACGAACATCTGGGAGATGTGTTATCTAGCAAGAAGAACAACACAGTGTCATTTACGCTATTTTTAAACCATTAGTCTTGAAAAATAAGACATTTGCCTGCTGAAGAACATAAGTCTTCAGGAAGCTACAGCAGGCAACAGGCCTTCTCCCTCACTGGCACAAAGTTGGCCAGCGCAACAGCCATGCATTAACTCATGCAGGATCATGCCACTGGGTACCCACCATACTTTTTAAGCTGTACAGAGACATAGTTATTCTATTGCATTGCTTGTTGTCAATGCTTTTAGTTAAGCAGCCATAAGACAACAGTAAGAAATACACTCTTACCCTAGTTGAGAAAGGTAACTCATAACTCCACTCTCCCTCAGGTAATAAGTGACAACCCCGCTTCCTGGGGACAGGCTAGTTTTAATGTATGGCTTCACTGTCAAACCAGCTTCAACAGCTTTCTTAGCAAGCAACCCTGAAAAATGTAAACGACAGTTGCAGTTTTTCCTGGAAGTGGGACAGTTTGGTGTATTGAAAGGTGAACAGAACTACTGCTAAACAACCGGCAAACAGAAAAGGCTCCATTTCCACCAGTGAAATGATACAGTGAGCCATCAGCACTAATCCAGAATAGCCAGCAAGAGCTCAAGTGCTCTGTTGTACTGCAGATCCAATCTGCAGTTTCTGCTCCACGAGGAAGTTCCTGGAAGTGGTATTCAGTAAGATGCACTCATACCAGGGCAGCACATAGACATTCAAAACTCAGAACAGTATCTATAAAACAAATGTCTCACAAAAGATGCAATGCAGAACTGTTAACTTCCCACTTGTGGTGGTCAAGTGACCCAGTGTTGAAATAACTGCCAGCATATGACATGCTGCCCTCAGAAGCAGATGTCTATGAGAACACCAATTCCAGCCCTTGTCACAAACAGGCTACTTCCTTGTTGCAGGAGTATTGCTTTATCACTTGTCCTGTTTTGGGGTAAATAGAGCTGGTTCTGCTCTGTGATTTTACTTTTTAGCTGAAGTTCCTCTAATTAACTGCTCTGTCTGAGTTAGCAGTGTTTTCATAAACTATCTGGCTGCAGCAGTGATAAGACTTCATGTTTAGAGTTACTGCCAGGGATTGGTGTGCAGACCAAGGCCACTGCTGAGCTTGGATCCCACACAGAGGGGGGCAGAGAGCACACCCCACCTGCAGGGAGGAGCGGGCAGGATAACTGACCCCAGGATTCACCAGTGGGGTGTTCCATCCCATAGCCAGATTAGATTGCAAAGGCTATTACAGCATACACTCACTATTCCTGCAGACACATAGCCCCTGCACAACATCTAGTGCACAGGATATGTACTTTGAAACAATTATTCTTATTTTGGATTTCTTTTAGCTTCGTTACTTACTGTGGGAACTTTCATTTCAAACACTACTCAGTCACATTATTGCATTTCTTGTGGGTATCTCAAAGGTTCTCAACACTATACTGTACTGGAAACTGTCAGAATTACTTTTTCCCTTCTTGTTGAGGTAAAAGTGTTAAGTGGTGCTGTACAGAAGGCAGCAAAGGTAAGGGTACTCGCTAAACCTGAGAGCATACGCTGAGATTCTTAGGTCTACGTTCTTCAGGCTGCTGTGCATTAAAAGTACCAACTTTACTCTTATCTGCAGAGCACTCTACACTTCAAATACATAGAGCTGTTAAGCCAAGCAGGCTGAAAGGTCAGCATCCCAACTGCCACAGAGAAGGTAAAAAATGCACACTATTAGCCTGGAAGCCAAACACTTGAGGAAACTATATCCTAAACACTTGGCACAACTGAGAAGTAAATCCACACAGAACTAAGGAAATAGGACAGAGAAAAAGTAGTCATCCTGAAAGAATCCCACTTCTTGATTCTTGGAAGAAATACAGCGCTACTTGTGTGATCATGATCAGGATGGACCTGAAGAAAGAAGTATGTTGATGCGGTTGTCCTGTCAAAGGCAAGTGATTTATGAGACTTTGTTTGATTCTGTTCCTCTCAAAAAGGCAAAAAATAGAGCAGGTCTCTCCTTTGCTTCCCTTTCCACCCTACATCTTGGTTTATGATGGACTTTGTCCCTGTTGATAGGAATTAAAAGAACTTTTGTGCCTGGGAAAGGAGTGAGCTGCTGGCAGAGTACCCCAAGAAAGATGCTAACCCAAGCACAGATAATAAATATCACACTGACAGACTAAAATCAAAGTGATTGTTGTCAGAGGCTGTCCACAAGTCAAGATTTTCCCAGAGTCACAGAGGTACAAAGGAGACAATTACATGACTTCAACCAGTAAGTAATCCTTTCTGGTGCAGGGGACTTTGCATTGCCCACAGCTCTTCCAACCTTTGCAGAAAATAAGCCTGCATCCTACAAGCAGTCTGACAGACTAGGAAGCCCTAATGCAGTGATGATCCTTCAGTGACAGATAACATCTATGCGTACGTTTGCAGAGGAGAGAGAGAAACATGTGAGCATGTAGTCAAGCACATGGGAAAGAGAGATGAACTGAGCTAGCATAGACTGAACCCTTCGAGCTGGCTCTCTTCATGAAGAATGTATACAAATGTGAGTGTTTTGCTGCCAGAACCACACATCTGGAATGAGAAATTTTGTGCCCAGACTAATCAGCCGAAAAAAGAACAGCCTCCTGACTGGAAATTTAACACTATCAACTCAGACTAAATGTTTTGTAGTATTTGAATGGTGATATGCAAGGAAATGGGGGAGACGGGAAGTCCACCTCTATCCACTTCTTGGATACAGTTAAAGTGTAAGTGAGAAGGCCCTGAAAGATGGCAATCCCAGAGAACACAACTCTCCTCCTCTGTTCACCACCTACCCACATGCTGTAACAATTCAATACACCTCTAGCTAATTGTGTGTTTTGTACTCTGCTTCCAGACCAGAGCACCAGCAGATTTAAACCTATAGACCACTCTTTGCTGTCCCTCTTCTTGTGGCTCTGATTTTTGATAGCCTCTTCTCAGCTCTATATAACAGCTTCTGTGCATATGATCAGAGTGTGTCAGAGGTGCTGGTTAATTCAGTTCTAGCCTGCCCTGTAGAGAGTATAGGAAAAATACAATTTTCTTCAACAAGTGTTTCTAGCTACCATTTCCAGAATTCCTTCTACTACCCTTAGGAGCTAAGCTCAGGTTTAGCATTCCAAATGGCAAAACCAAGCACTGTGTATGTAGAATTACACCAGTGCTGTATTTGTCTTTAGGAGACACAGCCACAGAGGAACCACGGCACATTATGCAAACAAACTTACCTGCTCCCAGCATAACTGAGGGGTTACTGGTGTTTGTACAGCTCGTAATGGCAGCAATGACTACTGAACCATGAGCAAGCTCGAAGTCACGGCCCTCAAAATTAAATTTGACTATGCTGTTGTGTCGGTCTGGGGCAATCTGGAATCCCTTGAATCCTTGCTGTAAGAGAAGAAAGTAAGAATTAAAAGGATGTGGTTAATATAAAAATTTTGACCAGAAATTAGTATGGGCTGGGAGTTCCATTTCATGAAGAAGTATCTGTCAGTCATATCCATGCTTGTATTTTAGGTCTGGTGGTGCAGGCTTGCATCTCTGGTCGGTCAAAGAGGCAAAAATTATTTTTATGGGGTCCATCCTATTCTCTGCTCACTGGTAAAAGAGGCAGCCTCTGCAGCAAGATCTGTGTTTTCTTCCTGCATGAATATACCCTTCTTCAGATTGCTGAGGTGCTTCTTGCTCCCATATGCTCCAGATTCCTGACCACATATTGTCTTGCTACACAATCTAGTGCTGAGATTTTAGCCACAACACATAAAATTTTTAGGCCATTAAGATGAAACAGGTAAAACTTATACTAACTAACTAACTTAAAGCTAACTTGAGAAGCAAAAGCCTGTGATTTGAAGAAAACCAAAGAGCAAGAAGGCATTGCTCACACCATGAAAAATCATAGTCAGAGATGTGAAAGGAGAAGGTAACTTAATGTAGTCTGGAACACAGCAAAACAAGAATTATTAGGAACTGCTGTAGTTTAGGTTTCTTGCTTTATACCACCAGAGTTCTGTACTGCCTTTAACAAAGCCGTTTACTGTATCAGATAAGGATGAAAACTGATATTGGAAACTTAAGTGTCTGGGCATATTTACTCAAATTAAAATCTTGTTCTTCTTTCAATGACCATTTTTGACTGGATGATGTAGAGATAAGTCGTTTTTTTTTTTTCCTGTCTTTACCAACATCCAAGAGTCACCGAGACACACACAGTTCTGACCGTATCAACAGATTCAGTACAGAATGCAAAACTACACTGTGGAGCTCAGGGCAAAACCTGCCTGGAAAGCTGAAACACTTGGTACTTAGCACAGAGCTCAGTGCAGTAGCTTCTTGATCCACTTTACTAAAAACATCCATCGTAGCTAGTTCAGAAACCCCTAGGATATGTTGAAACCATATTAAGCCTAAGACTGACCTAAAATCATAAAGAACTACTACTTCAACAGGACATGAACAGCTTCATGTGAGAAAAGCATCATCTGTAAGTTAAACAACCCACTGCTGATGTAATCTTCTAAACTGCATTCAAATATCCTCATTTACTTTCAAGAGACAAACAAAAAACACACAAGTTAACTCCAGTACGTAGTTCCTGAACACCAGACAACTTCTAGAAACATGTCAGATTCAATGCCCAAATGTTCCTAGTCCCTACCTTGGCTCCCAGACAAGTCTCAAAGTCCTTCTTCATATCTGACACAGCAACTTTGTCCTGAGGTCTTTTTGGTCCGCTGCAGCAAGGCACAACAGTATGGAGATCCAACTCAACAACCTGTTCAGTAAAAGGAACACAGAGCAACTCAGCAGTGCTTGACAAGTTGAAGCCAGTGAAGATAC
>NW_008610319.1:14062-22803 GCF_000691845.1 Merops nubicus | reverse complement strand
CTGAACCAAGGCTACGTCTGCACATCTTTATCTTTGCAGAAATTAACACAGACAAATGAGAAGGGAAAGATCAAAAGAAAAGGAACCGTTCTACTTTTGGACCCCGCCAGCTTCCAGGCATGTCTCTCAAAAGCACCCCAGTTATTGAAAACCAAATGTGTAACTGAAGCATCTAAATAATATAGATGATTTTTAGAATTACGTCCTTTCACATACTGGCAGCAGGGTCAGAAAACCATGACATGAAGAAATCCTGGTACAAGCCAAAGCAGACTATTTGTCTTGGCCTTCGGGAAATCTTTCAGTCTATTATGACACAAAGTTTATCAAATTTTCCTACTCCTTACCCATGTTTTAACTTCAGTTTATAGTGTGCCGCATCTTTCCATATTTACTAAGTTTTTTTAATAATTGTGTACACTTGAACAGAAGCTACAAGATAACTTATTACTGCAGAGAAAGACAGGAATGTTCTTCGGTTTCATGGACAAAGATCTTTACTTTCTTGCACAGAAAACAGCTTGTGTGGTCTGCAGTTACCACACAGAGCTTCTATGGACCCTGATTCACACAGTAAAATAAGTTGCTGAATGGAAGAAAGGTAAAAATGGGACAAGGCTTACAGAGACAGTGTCCACACTACCTTCATAGATGCATTTAGGTTTAGAGTGGACTTCTCAAAACTACACAGATCAAAGTGCAGAACATGTATCAGCTAGAGCTCAGTTGTGAAGCTGACCTATACTTGTGCCCAGGTTTTCACACCTGGAAAGCCAGCTTGCTCATTCCACCAAGCCCTAGGTTAAGACAGCTGAATGGACCAAAACAAAGTATAAGGTGTGCCTTGACTACTTCCTAGTTCCTGTGAAAACCAGACAACTGGCATATTAAAGTAGGGCAGGGTGTAAAGCAAGGAGCCAAAAGACAGAGTAGTTTCTAACCTGTGTGAAGTCCGGATCCTGAGAGGAGTTCTTGAAATCTCTCAGCATCCCCACAGCCTCAAGATACTTCTCTACGAACATAACTTTCTCTTTATCGCGGCCTAGGGTGAGAGTCAGATAGAGCAAAAACAAAAATGCAAATGAAACTGAGGAACAACTATGTGCAGAAAAAGAAAAATGTTTAGCAGGCTATTTTGCTATTCACACTGAACACTCCACTACAAGACCCTTCCAGCACAAATACTAGAGACTCACTAGAAACAAAGTGATTGAGTAGACTTCATGGCTTTTGCAGAATAAAAAGTTAGGTTCCTGCTTCTGTCATCTGGACAAGCTAGGTCTGGGCAAGGCTAAGCAGGCAGCTGCAAAACAGTCTAAAACTTGGCTCTTCCTAAACATGGATCCTACGGGCAAGAAACAGCCTGAATAAGCAAGTATAGGTAGAAAAAAAGCAATCCAGCTCAGAAGTCTTCACCTGATTCAACCCCATTGCTGACTACACCATGCAGACCTGGAGTCCTTGCTTTCTACTACACCTTTAACTCATGGCCTCTTATACTCACCAGTTTGTATCAGGTATCCAATGCTAATGTCATCCACTGGGAAATAGGCAGCTGTTGCTCCATACTCTGGACACATATTGGCAATGGTGGCTCGGTCAGCAATTGACAGCTGGGCTACACCAGGACCAAAAAACTCCACGAATTTACCCACGACTCCAACTTGGCGAAGGTGCTGTTATAAAAATATAGTGCCTATGTCATTGCTAGGTGTCAAACGACCTGGGCATTTATTTTATGAAATCCAGCTTTTGACATCAGAGAAACCTTTTTTCAAAGGTTTCTATAGCCATTTGAAACCAGGAAGCTTTGGTAACTAAAGCACGAGGAGGAGGACGCAGAGTTGTAAAGTTTCAATTATAAAGTACAACACAGGGATATACTCCTTCTAAAGTTGTTCTTCCTCCCATTTAAACTAGAGTCCATCTTAGAAAAACTGTGTTATTCTCAGCATGACATTCTAAGGAGAGAACAGTGTGCTGTCTTTAGCCAGCAAACCCCGGAAGAACCCAGGGAAAACAGGAAGAACCAACTGTACAAGTACAGGAATCAAACTGTAAATGACTGAACACACGACATCAGGCAGAACTCATAAAAAAACATCAGCTTTCCCTATCTGCAAGTTCTCAAGAGACAGAATCCCATGATGGACATCTGTAATGGTTTTTTGACCTCCAGCAGTATTAATGCTGATCCAGTAACACTCTTAATTCAGTCACAATCCACAGAGTGAATAAATATATTACAAACATACCACACATGAGCCAAACAGCTGCAGATCAAAGAAATCAGACCACAGCACTTACTGTATGTTGTTAGGTTTTGCACTGCATTATTTTAAGTGGGGACTTCAAAAAACAAAGTCATCATGTTTCTTTTGAGGCAATAGAGAAAGATCCTGTTACAACCACTGTTGTTCCAAAACGGGTCTACACATGAGGATTTGAACAGGCTGTGAGATAGCAGCTCTCTGTTTTGTCCGGCTTCTGGGAAATAGGTTTGCCTGGCAAATTTGCAGCTGATTTCAACTAACACAGAGCAACAGAGCGTAGAAGAAGACTGAAATGACTACAGGGAAGCACACAGAGGGCTCCTAAGCAAGCAGTACAGTGTCTCTGTCCTACAGAACACACACAGCAGGAACGGCAGGACAGCAGGCGTTCGTTACCTTGGTAATGGTGAGCACAATGTCAGTGGATGTTACCAGTGGCTGGGGGTTTCCTAGCAGCTTATAGCCAACCACCTCAGGAAGCACCATGCTGATCGGCTGGCCCAACATCACCGCTTCTGCTTCAATGCCACCCACACCTGTATGTAACAGGAGCACACAATCCAACTACTCAGAGATAATAATGCATCAAAGACAAACCCATGAAGTACAACTGGCTGGTGATTACTGATGTAAGCTCTGATAAGGGGAGAGAAGGCAGACAGCCAAAGGGCTTAGCCTTCTGCTAAGAGGCACTCTATGTCTCGCTTCAGTTTCTGCAAGGTTGGGCTTTTTAATTTCTTTCCATTTCATTCTTGTTCCTCAGACATTTGATAGGCTGTTATGTAAATCTGAGTAATTTACTCTGAGGACACTTGGCTTTTACAGTAACAGATGGAAGTTTTATTTACTCCTTTTAGCTAATTCAATAAGGTAAAGTATCTAAAAAACATGTTATTTACTAGCAATTTGGCATTAGGCAGCAGTTTTATAACGTTTTGCCCACAGAAAGTCCTTCTCATGTTTATCTTACACTTTTAAACCTCCTCTACCTTTTGATTAGCTCAATTAATACTGAGCTAGAACAAATTGCCTTAAGAGTTGCTCATGTATGCCGAACTACTACTCCTATCCTCTTTCCCACTTAATCTAATAACAGTTATAAAAAATAACTTCCTATTTATTTTATGTAAAATGAGGTATGTTAATTCAAAATACAATTCTATGACAGATCCAGTCATGTGACTCCTTTCCTTAGCTGCTGAATCACTTTTAAACAGTTGAGTTAGTTGACATGAGTGACAGGATACCAAAGACAGGCATGAAGCAAGTTCAGTGTTACCAGCCACTAGCAAGAAATGCTGGATCCAAGAGCGTCCACTTTGAACACGTGAAGTATGGACTTTTCCCAGTCATACTTTTCAGATTCTGGAGAAAAATGGTGTGAGTTTACAGATGCATTCCTCCAGGCAGCTATTGGTGTTGCGACATCATATAAATGGTGGCTCCATGTGTAAGGTCCAATCAAATATAGAGTAAAAGAGACATCTCTGATTCCAAAGATGTCATAGTTTTAAATAAAGTGAACTTATTACACTTGCATTCTAAGGTACCAGGAATTCTTCCACCCTTCACAGAAGTCTCAATCAACCAATATTTCTACAGTCACATAGATGAGGTGGAAAAAACGCAATGTCCTTCCTCTACCACATGTGGTATTCAGAACTTGACAAACACCTTTGTGAACAACTAGCAAATGCTCTTGAAAAACAATGTCTTCCATATTTGTACAGTATGTATTGCAATACTGCCATATCACAACAACATCAAAAGCTCCACTGAAGTTTTTACCACCATGAGTTGCATGACTGCAAATACTTTCATTTCCTAGCTACTTTTTTAGTCAGTATTCAAACACTGCAGTTTGCCACTACAAATTAAAAAGGAAATAATTTTTATTTATTTAACAAGTATTCTGCAGACAATTGGTATTAGAATACAGCTCATAGTGCTGTTTTCCACAGCAGCAATTCTGACTATATTTAACTCATTCAGATTGAAATTTTAGCATCTTCAATCTAATACAGATTTGCAGTACTTTTTGAGAAGGCAACACTTTGAATAAGCATCACTAAGTGACTAAGGAACAAATGGAATGATGCTTCAACTCCCTTGCCTTCTCAAATGACTAAGATGCTTCCAAAAGTTTTACTTACTACTTTTCTTGCCTGCTAATAAAAGGAGAAAAAAAAAAAAGCCCAAAACCAGAACACCACCACATGCACCAAGAATCACCTGAGGCTGTTACCAGAACAGGGACCTTAGTTACAAAGTCTTAAATAACTGGAAGAGACCTTATCAGGGTTCTCGAATTTGGGGTTGTTCTGTGTATTGTGTCAGGCTTGCATGGAGATTAACTTTTCTCCACAGCAGCCCACACCCACATTTCACTGCACATACCCCAGCCAAGCACTCCCAAGCCATCGATCATGGTGGTGTGTGAGTCAGTGCCCACCACGCTGTCTGGATAGTAGTATCCATCCTGATCCATCACCACTCTTGCCAAGTACTCCAAGTTCACTTGGTGGATGATCCCAGAGCCTGGTGGAATAATCCTCATGTTCTTAAAAGCCTGAGAGCCCCACTGCAACAGAAGGAATTGAAGTAAAACATTTTCAATGCACAAGAGCACTGAAAGAACAAAAGTTCATTGCACTTCATGCAAATAGGATTAAGTCTTTCGGTACCTTTAAGAATTCAAACCTTTCTTTGTTCCTTTCAAATTCCAGGTCCTGATTTTTTTGCAAGCTGTCTGACCTGCAAGTGAAAATAATCATCTCTCAGAACCAAAAGTATCCACTTGAAATTTATGCCTGATGAGACATATCCAAAAGTTAAAAGAAGTTATTAGCTAGTACTAATGCTGATCAATCTCATCTTTTTAATCTCACTGCAGCTGTGAATAGCAGGCAACCACTGAAAAGGATATAAGAACTCTCAAGAGGTAATACCTGAAGTCTGGTTCAAATGTGAGTGCAAATCTGTACATCATATGTGTGGCAGGCCTAAAATTTGTAGCTTGGGAAAAGCCAGACTACATGTTAGAGCAATGTGAAGTGTACAACACCAAAATGAGAAGCAAGCAGCAAAGCAATAAAGTTAACTGGAACAAAACTGCCCTGCAACAGTGCTGCCTGAAGCCCATGTTTCAAAGCAGACAGGACTAACAGATTTTTCACTGGAATCAGCTGCCTAACCTAGGCTTGCAAAATTTGAATGAACGGAAGCATAGAACATATGAGCATATCAGACAATGTTCTCTCCAAATACACATGAGCCTAGCAGAAATAAAATAAGGCTATGACAAAAAGTAATTAGTGGCAAAAACAATTACCTAAATGCAGTCCTGGATACTACTGATAATGTAAAATTAATGTTATTAAAATAATACAGAAAAAGAATCACAATAGTTGATTTTGTCCCACGGTAAAGACGAAAACCAATCTTTTTCACAAATAAATATACTGTTCCCCAAAGATCTTAAATAAGCTATGTGATGCATGCGAAAAAAACAAAAATAGGTCAGGTTTCTAGTGTAACAGATTTGTACCATTACCCCAGAGATCAGTCTTTACATGAGTTTCTAAACTACTCAGTGTTATGCATAGCGTGAAAAAAAGTTAAAGGGACTTGATTATCAACAGTTACATAAACAAAAGCTTTCGTCCCCTTTTCTTCCCTGCCAGCTGTGAAATGGCATCAGTGAAAATTTGTGTCCTTAGTAGTCTACAGTCAAAAAATCTAAGAAAAAAGTTGTATTTGAAAACTGTCTGGCAACACTCTTCTATGAAGCAGGCTTCACAATATATTTCTGCTCAGAAGTTCAGTGTTTCTATTCTGGAGAAATCTCTAAATACTGGCACTGAGAAAGTACTCTTCATGTTCCTTAATTTCTACCTTCTACCACGTTTCTTCTCTGCAATGCTATAATTTAAGTGGCCTGCTTCAAAGCAATCTCCCAGAGAGGATAATAAATACAGAGTATTTTAGCAGCCAAGGTAACTGCAGATCAGAAAAAATAAGGAGTTTGGAAGACGGCAGAAAATCACCAAGAAACATGTAATTGCAGAATCTGTTCAGAGGACTAGTTTCATAAGCACCTGTTTTAGATACTGTGGAGGGTAGAAGGTCCCCTATGCAGAGGTCTTGTATTTCACTGTGGGTCCAGTGAGTGCTTGTCTCTTTGTCACATGCTGAGGACTGAAAGCATTATGTTTCTTTCCTGTACTTACAGGGGCCATATTAATCAGTGTCTTGTGCTCTTCTGCGTGGAGGTAATGAACTAGCAGACAGCTCCTCGGAGCTGGGCTAGGGTAGCTCAGGTCTATTCTTCTATAAATAAGGAAGAAAGGAGGCATTCTCACTTGTTCTTTCCAAAAAGCCCTATAGGGTCAAAAAAGTCCGTATGGAAAAAAAGCTATTTCTGAGCAACTAATAATAATACAGTTTTACTATGGAAAATTATGATCACCACAGTCTGGACTAAGCCTATTTCTACCAACATGCAGCCTAGGCTTGTGCTGGTGAGAGATCAACACAGAAAAAAAAACAAAATTCCTCCACCTAATTCACAGCAACTGATACAACTGTCTAACTTAAACATGTGTTAGAGTCTAGGACGTTATAGTCCAAAGGGTAAGAATAACACCAACAGGACCACCTTTATTATCAGTAACTGGATCCAACTTACTTACTACCACTAATAAGTATTAAGACCTGAGTTATTTGGTATCCTTACCGCCGGTTAAAATCAACCTGGATGGAATGATCTATCACGAGATCAGCTGGACAGATAGGATTGATTTTTTCAGGGTCCCCACCAAGTTTCTTCACAGCATCACGCATCGCAGCAAAGTCAACCACTGCTGGTACCCCACTAAACCAAAGGAGAAATACACAAGGTGGAACAATTTGGAAAAGAAAAAAACAACAAAACAAACACAACCAAGATCCTGAGATCCAGATCAGACACCTACTGTCCCATACAAAGCAAACCACAGCTTTACCCTGAGTCTTAGAAACATTATTCTGTAGCAGAGACAGTACCCTTGGGAAGATAAAGAGCAGAAAGGACAGAACTGTATCTATATCCTGCACTCTATAAAAACAAAAAGCTAAAACCAAAATTCATGAAGTAACAGAAGCAGTTCCACATGCTTGGCTGGAAATCTGGAAACTTAGTCCCAGCCAGCATTCCTTTGGCACCTTGAACTCACTTCTCTTCTTTTGCTCTGTTCCTCTCTCTCCTTCCCAGACTGTTTAAAAAAAAGAAGGGGGGAGGGCAGAAAAAAGACAGTGTCCTTTCCTTGATTCTTTGCTATGTTTATTTAACTGATTTTAAGTCAGGGGTCATCTCTTCCAAGTTTTGCAAAGCACAGGAAAATCTACTCCATAATTAGGGCTGTTTGGTGCCTTCCACACTTCCAGTGAAACTGGCAGAACAGGGCATCAGATTTCTTAAATTACAAAGGACATAACTGCAACACAGCTTCGCAGAATAGGTGTATTTTCAGAGGTGAATTTAACTGCGTTGGCAGATCACTGGACAAACATGAAAGGCAGACATAAGGTGCACCATTCATCTTTACTAATAAATTCTTGTACTTAACCACTGACAAAAGACCTTATACCACAAATGACATTTGAACAGCACATTTTCAGGCTCTGGGCCAACATTCACATTTCTGCCTTCTCACTTACCTTGTGACAACCCTGCAAGCCCTTGAACCTGAAGTGACTCAGAAAAAAAAAGTTAACAGGCCTTTTTCTCTATGGTTTTATGTCTCATTCCTAAATTAAGCCTTCCATCCTACATGAAGTATGTTAACGACACAGAGGGTCAAAGTAATGCTCATGAGAGTCTTCCACCCATCCTCCACTTCCAACCCAAGTTTAGTCATAAGCAAACAAGGAGTAATAACAAAGAGCTCTGACACTTCAACACCCATCTTACGTAACAGATCATACACACTTCCATACTTATTTTAAACAAGTTTCTGGTGCTTCTGAGCACCTACATTCTCATCTTCTACAGATGTATGCACTACCACAACATTTTTCAACCAGTTTGGGAAACCCTCTTGCAAACAAGCCTACCTGATTTGGCTGGTTGCTGAGACAAAAAGAGCTGTCTGATGTACTTGTAAGGATCTGGCATAATTCAGTAAGACATTGAAAACATTACCTTTCTGTAAGAGCAGTCCAAAGCAGTGAGAGTTTGTGTTTTGAACTCTGATAATAAGGAGTAATTCCCACAGAGTTTTACCTTGAAAATACTGAGTGTTCACAAAACCAGAAAAAAGGTCCACATTATCTAGACTCGACACAATTAACTAGTATTCAGCAGCTGGAAGCAGCTTGTTATTCCAAGACATGCATATTCCAAGGAATATAGCAAATCACAGAATCACAGAATGTTAGGGGTTGGAAGGGACCTCCAGAGATCATCGAGTCCAACCCCCTGCCAGAGGA
>NW_008610319.1:10379-13994 GCF_000691845.1 Merops nubicus | reverse complement strand
AAATTCTCCAAGAAAGGAGACTCCACAGCCTCCCTGGGGAGCCTGTTCCAGTGCTCTGGAACCCTGACAGTAAAGAAGTTCTTCCTCATGTTGAGGTGGAACTGCCTGTGCTCCAGCTTGTGAACATTGCCTCGTGGCCTATCGCAGGGCATAAGTGAGAAGAGATTGCCCTTTCCTTCCTGATGTGGGTGAGGGCAGGGGTGGAAGAAAGGGAGTGGGAGAGTTATTTTGCCAGCTTACAAATGTTATACATTTTAAAGGAACATACAAAACCTCAAACTACAGTCTTAGAAGAACTCAGAGTGATCTACGAAATTTGTTACTTCTAATCCAGGACACATGAATGTAATTGTATGGCTTCTGGAAAGTTGCAAAGCTGCCTCTTCCAAAAGATCCTATTCAGAAACCTGTTGAAGAGCTCATTTTTCATGAACACAGCTGTTCTGCAGACAGATAGGCAAATTTTTAAAACTCAGCAGGAGTAGCTAGTATCTTCCTAGTATCTAGGAAATCAGCATTTCTTTCAGCTGAGGCTTTGCACATTTTTCTTAACGTCTTTAGGTGAGCTGTCCTGGGACTCTAGCACCTGGCCAATGTTTGGGAAGCAAAAAAACCAGAAGGTATGACAGCTAAGACACTTTACTGTTCTGAGAAATACAATCAACTGATAGCTTAGATGCAGGGGGCTTACCACAGATGAAATAAACTTGCTTACAAAGGCAGAGGACAAAGGTACATTTGATTTGCAAGTCAAACACTGTATTAAAACCAGTTAGAGCTATTGTTCCACCTCAAAACTGACTATCCACATCTACCAGAGACTATTACATGCAGAAACATGAGGATTAACCACGCTGCAATACCAAGGCCCAGTTTTCTAAGTCCATTAGGTAGGAATCTCAATTCACATTTCTGGGAAAAAGCAGACGTTTTTTTCAACAGCAAAGAGTATCCTTACCCACATATTTGGAATAATATTGACTTGTAAGGGAAATTAATTATATGCATTATAAATAAGTATTGAAAAGGGTAAAAAAGATTGTTTTTTTCCTCATGAGGGCTCTTGCTTTCAAATAAAAGAGACATATACATTCCCCCAAAAGAGCAAAACCTCTGAACTCCCTCATTTGGATGCAATTTATCCATCCTATTTTCTTCCCCTCTGCTTTGCAGATTTTCATAAAGAAATTTATTTCTCCATCCCAGAAGCACTTCATTTAATCCTTTCATCCTAAGTGTTTGTCTCTCCAGTCTCCAGCATGATACACAGGCAAGATGAAAAAGGTCTATCCAAACATTTCACTACTATTCTTTCCCTCAGCTCACCCCTCCACCCCAAGCTGAGCGTTGCTGCATTTTCAAGAGCCCCCCTTCCAAGCTTTGGAGAGCATCAGACTCACGTGAAGTCTTGCAGAATAACTCTGGCAGGCTTAAATGGCACTTCGACATTCTTGTGTTGCACCACCTTCCAGTTGAGAATATTCTCAACATCTTCCTTCTTCACTAGGAACTCATCACAGTTACGGATTGCTGCTTCCAAGAGGACTCGAATAGAAAATGGCAGGCGTGCTGCATGGGTAAGAGGCAAGAAACAAATTCACTTTTTACCTTAGGGCAAACGTCAACAAGTGCAGAGTTCCACGCCTTGGGCAGACAGGTCCTTGACTGCTGTCTCCATATTCACACAAGGCTTTATCCCAAGTTATCAGACACCCTTTTCCAGCCTCCAGTTTTGACAGGAGGTCATCTCCTCTCAATTATTTGAGCAGATTTATTATCCTGGTCCTTGTGAGGCAATAAATATCTCTGCTGAAAGGACTCTTTTCCACAGCTCTTCCATCCTCCACAGCAATACTACTATGAAAACATGCTGGGCTTGCCTCATTTCTCTGCAATTTCCTCTCACTCTTGCCACTGAACAGTCAGATAAATGCATTATGTTAGGAAATGTAATCATCTACCTGATGTGTTGGAAAGCACTGCATTAGTGGTCTAGGCAGATGCTTCTCCAGAGATGGAGAATGAAACTGAACAGCAGTAAGACTGTGAATCTGCTAACCTTCTTTTACTTCAAGATAGAAATACAGACACAGAATACTGTTAGAGCAGTCTTGACAGCTTTACGACAAGCAGTAGGTGGAAAGAAAAAAAAAAAAAAAGGTTCTCTGTCCTCCCTCCCCAAGGCTCCTATAATAGTAGTTGTTTGGTTTCCTCTCAGAATATTTACATTCAAAAATCTCAAGAAGTTTGTCCCAACTTTCTGCACAGAGCCCTCAAGACACTATTGTCATTTAATCACAGTGAGACCTCATTACTGACTACTATCATAAAAAAAACCCCAACTATTATTCAGGACAGTCATTTCAAATACTTTCAGGGGTTTTGGTTCTTTTTTTTTTTTTTCAGTTTTGTTTGGGTTTTGTTGGTTTTTTTAAATCTTCTTCTCCCAACCTGCCCTCTTCTTCTGTTGCCAAGTTATTAATTTTTCTCCTGGATAGTGAGAATTGCCTCCTTTTGTCTTTGAAGTATCCAGAGGTTATCACTGTTGGGATGCCAGAATAGATCAACTGGCATATACTTCTCTATTTCTTAAGACTCATCTATGCTTTTCACACACCGAGTCTGACATTAATTGATTTCTCATTTACACACTATCTGAAACTGCAATGGATATGTTTCCTTTCTGAAAGAGGAATAATACCTAACACAGACAGCTCTAAGCTATGGATAATCACTTTCTACATCAGTGACCTGGATTGTAAGACTTTGACCAGTGCCACATGTTAGATGACTCAGTATATTCAGAAAGTGTCAGAGGAACTGAAGAAAAAGTCTCCTCAGGAAGGATTTTTTTTAGCACTACTCTGTTTAAAGCTGAACAATCTTTCTAGATGATTCAGTCATATCAGTGTCAGGTCCCTTCCAGCCTTTCACAGTAGCACAGCAGTACATGAGAAAACTTGTGCTACTAGTTTCACCCAGTCCTCATCCACTCAAGAAAAACAACACTGCTGTGTGCACAGCATGCCGAGAAAAGACTGCAATCTTGCCAGAAATTCTGTAGTTCTACATTTCCAGAACTAGATTTTGCTAAAATTTTGTTTTCAAGAACCACCCTTTGAATTCACAGTTCACTCTGAAGACCAAGTATGACCCAACGCTGCAATGACTCTTCAGGTTCTGCTCTCCTGACACTGCCAACATACCATATCTCGCATCTTCCAATTTGCTCAGATTAAAGAACTTCTTCAGAGGCTGTTTCGGGTCCAGTGGCTCCACAATCCGTACAAAAGGGTTGCTCATGGTTCTTCAAGATCCTTAGTGCCCCTAAAGCACAAAGGAAAAAAGAAAGCCATTTTCATGACACCCACATAAAAGGCACACGTCCCACAATGTATCTGTCCCACACACAAGGCCCATAGCAGACTGAAAGTCTGCATCAGTCTTCCCCTTTCCCCTACAAATCTACCTGTAACATGTCCTCAGAGATAAAAGGTCTGGAAGAAGGTAAGAGCGTTGTGAAAAATATGGATACACCACATGGTTTACAAAGGAAGTTCAATGACTGCTCTATTCTTTTCTTCACACTGCTTCTAGACAGCCTTTTGTGCCTCT
>NW_008610319.1:10055-10366 GCF_000691845.1 Merops nubicus | reverse complement strand
AGTGTGGTCCCATTTCTTAAGTGGCATTGGTCTAAAGCTAAACAGACAGGCATTCGCATGCAAAATTAGAAATAATTCAACCAAACCAGAAAACACAACAGCTTCACTTGAGCCAGAAAGTGTTACAGACTAAGATTACAAACCCAAACTATCAAGAGACACAAGGAACCTGCCTGATTTCAGGTAGATTTGACCCTATTGTAAACACAATTTCAGTTTGATATTGTCACAGATTGAGGCTGGTCTGGATACTAAATGAGGGACAGATGATCTCTATTAAACTTTCTCCCTTCTCAGAAGGGGAAGGGGAA
>NW_008610319.1:662-9970 GCF_000691845.1 Merops nubicus | reverse complement strand
GAACAGAGACTTATGGGTTGGTGACACTTGGGAAAAAGGCCTATTTTGGGGGCTTTAAAGAAACAGTAACAAAAAAAAAAAGAAGATCTAATATTTAAAAGAAAATAATGAATTATATATGAAACCAGTACTGAACTCCCCCCAGAATCCAGGCCAGACTCAGCAGCAAATGGAAACAGGACACCGGAACTGGATTCAGAAACTCATGGACTGGGATCAAAGGAAGAACGGACAGAGTCCTCCTCAGACACCTGCCACAGAAGAGAGCTTGGCCCCTGTGAACCCTCAGCTTTATACTGAGTATGACAGGTATGGAATCAAACACTTCATTGGTCAGTTTCCAGTCACCTGTCCTGCCTTCTGCTCCCCACAGGCGCAGACTTTTTACTCACAAACCCTTTCACTAACATCACCCCAATATGGTACATAAGATGTAGCAGTGACCTTGGTTTCTGTAAGTATGAGCAGGAGCCTTTCTGCACACACCAATCCAATGCTCTAAGCACGGAACATTATCACTGCTAGCAGACGCTGTCTGCACAAATCCGTCATTAACTTCAGCAAGGGCAGTTAGTTACAAAAGACTTAGCTGAAAAGTGAAACCACTGAGTGGAGAATTGGTTCCGTTCTAGCTCAAGCCAGGACAAAGATCTTTTCTTTTTTGTGGCTATTCTGGGACTTTGAAGGTTCACTCATGCAAGGACCCTGAAACATTCCCAGTATCAAGGTCAACTAGCACAGAGAAGCCTAAATTCACTCCAGAAACATTGAACTCCAGAAAAGCTTAATGCACACAAACTGCCTAAGAGATTCTTAAGACCTGAACTCTGTGCAATTCTCTTCCAGTGCTTGGCAACATTCCCAGTAATGATTAAATTTTTTTTAGAGGACAAATAATCACAGGCCTGATTCCAGATCTGTTATTGTTTTCTCACAGCACTGTTCCTGTCTTCATTCAAATAACATGATCTTCGCTTACCCCAGTTCTTCAGATAAAAACAGCAAGCAACAGGGAATGAAATGCACATCCTTTGACAGGTCTTGGACAATGTTTGGTGTAAAGGGATGTATAAAGTAAGTATTCATTAAAAACAGTTAATGCAAGGCCAAAGAGTGAACTAATTTAGCTCACCAGTCAGTCTCACTGACTGTTCAGGAAATACTATCACAGAGAATACATTTATGGGAGATTTTTAAAGCATTCCAGCTCAAATCATGTTTCACGTTTTTGGAAGACAACAACCAAGTTACAGGTTAGACTGAGATTGAGAGATGGCAGAAATGGTGACAAAGGAAGATCCAGGATATAAAGCAGCAAGACACTGTAAAAGAAAGACTTCGAGAATTCTGTCAAACAAGACAATGGAAATTTCTAGATTAAAAAAAAAAAAAAAATGCCCAGGGAAGGCAGAAAGGTAGTCAAATGAACAGAATGCAAACACTATGCCCCCAAACGTATGACTTCTCACATTCCCATCTACCAGTTAGTTTATGAGACTCCTCCTCCCACCTTTGCAGATACACATCCCATACACAAGCCCATCAAAAGGTTTAGGTGTCATCTTCTGTAAACAGCATGGACTACTCAGTTATTCCTCTGCTAGAAGAACTTTGTGCTTCTACAATTGTGCATGATGAAAATAAACAGCTTCCTTCCTCTCCTTGCCAGCTATGTTCCTGATGAGCTTAATCTTCTGCTTTCCGAGCTGACAACTTTATTTTATGCGTATCCATTTCTCACGGGAAAGTGTAAAGGTAGATGAAGATAGAAAACTCTGAGCTATCCCCTGACAGATAAAGCAGAAGATCATTACTTTGATATAACCATAATGAGTCCACTGTACCCAGTTCACATATTCTCATCTAAATATAAATTCCAATTTTAACATTTCCCACCCAAGTCAGTGCCTTGGCAAACAGCAGCAGCAACTCAAGATGCTATGACACATTATCTGCTTGCTACCATTTCTTTGCCAGACACCACCATCTTCCCTGAAAATAGATTTTTTGGTTCCCAGTATGAGATACTTCAGTACAGATCTACTTTCATCAGTGAGTTATAAAAATATGCCAGACTACGGGGCAATCAAGGCCTACATGTGTTAGAACCTCATAAGCCATTCAGAAATGCCTGCAAAGAGGTATAGTATCTATAAAAAATACCAAGTTGCAGCATTGCTGTATCAAATTTCATAGAGCTGGAGAAGCCTCGGTCATGCCAACTGCTATTTCCAGACAGTAAATTATAAACCAAGGGGTCACAGCAGCAAATCCAAGCTAGTTATTAGCCAAAAAGGTGCAAGGGAGCAATACTCTGCAAACCAAGTCCACCAAAACTTTTTAAGTAATCTCTGTGACAGGTACAGATTAACTTGTGATTGCAGCACAGAGTATTTATTCACGTTTTGCAGGCACTGCAATGTCAACAGGCAAACAGGCTAGCATGCAGGGGAGTGGACATGTCTGCTGGGACTGACGCAGTGCATGGGGCCACATGCACTGGCCATGGCCACTGCCACATGACCACGGCACAGCTCACCACACGTACTGAAGGAACCACCCCATCTTCTGCCTAACAACCTCAAAACTGTTTTGCACGGAGGTCACATCTGAAATGAGACTCCACACAGTGGTCCTCAAGAATACAGAAGTAGAGATTAAAAGGTTTCAGATGGTAACAGCCACCAGTCCCCCACACAACTGGTGCTCATCCTGGCCTTGGAAATCAGCAGCAACACTAGCCCAAGCTGTTCCCCCTCTCCAGTTATCAAGACATAGGTTCTTCAGTGTTTGCACAATTCTGGACAGAGGCCTAGGACTCCAGGGGTTTCAGCTGTCTGAAATCTATGAAAACAGTTCAGCTGTGGAGTTAGAGGAAAAAAAGGGGAGGGAACAGAATCTCATTACTGGAAACTTCTCAAAGGACTGCACGACTTGTATATAAGTGCACCAGACAAGCAATACCTTTATTCTAGACCTTCCTGTGCCTACCAGTACAATTCTCTGAACACTGACAACCTGGCTCATACCAATGCCAATCACCCTTAAATCTGCACTCCCTAACTATCAGTATTGTTTCCCACTCACTTTGTCACGTCAACACAGCTGGTTTCTGTCTCCTAGCTCCACTTCTCCACTTCTCTCTCCCTGAGAAGCAAGGGTGCAGAAGGATTCCTGCCACTGAATGCCAGGAGGGGCAAATTTTTTTGGACAAAGTAATAACTTTCCAAATATAAAGCAAGGAAGGTGGGGTTTGTGCATGCAATATTTGCCTTTCAGAGAAGAGAATGAACCTTTAGCTCTAACACGTGTTCCATACTGCCTGTATCCCTAGATACGACACTGGAGGGTTCAGATTTCTCTGGTAACACAAGTTCTACATCATGGTATTTTCACAAAGCATTTGCACTAGTAAAATCTCAGTACAACAACCTTCTTTACTTCATCTGTATCAAGTGGAACCATGAGCTCAGCTCTTAACTGTGAGAGCTCAGATGTTTACCAGCAACAAAAGATCCTTGTGAAAATGCCTACTGGCTGGACTCTGGGTGTGTATCTCTCTGACAGCCTGAAGACCACACCATTTGATCACCATTACACAGGAAGTATGTACAAGACCAAGGGATGGAAAGAAAAAGGTCTGTACCTTCCTCTTAAAGCAAATAACACTCAAAGCATATTAAAGTCTCATGCAGATCTCCACAGGAGGAATTAAAGTATGTAACTTAAAATATTTTATTTTTTTTTTTAAAGAAGAGTCACAGGAGATTTCACACATTGCATGTGTAGATTTAAAATCCTCAGCTGATGTAACTTCCCTGAGTATCCAACACAAACACAGTACTCACTGCCTGACAACACCTTCTACTGGAAAAGGATTCAGTTCAGTAATTGAGGTATTACTTAAAGCACATTCTTGATTCACTGTGGATCCTGGACTGTACTTCAGTCCCCTTTAAAAGCAGCAGTGTAACTTGGAACAATTTCAAAAAACTGAAATTTTACTGAAATTAATTAAATTGGAAAGCATCCTGATACATCCTATAATTTTGCACATGTAGGAGTTATCTCATGCAGAACCTAGAGAGGGAAAAAGGTGTGCTGATTAGCCTCCCACTATACACAAGAGATAATCTGAAGACACCAGAGCTGCTCTAGGTTAACACTTTAACCTCCACACTCTTTGGAGCTGCAGCACAGCTTGAAGGTAAAAAATGAATACAGATAATCAGGCTAAAAAAACAGTCTCTTTTACACCACTAAAAAAAAAATCAATTTTGAAAAAATGTAACTTCAGTCGTCTTCCTTTGCTGTACCAGATAAACAGCAGCAACAATCATGTTTTGAGTTATTTTAGGGACCTCAGGGGAGCCCATTTATCTCTTACTATTCAGAATACAACAAAACCTTAGCACATAGCATATTTTTCTGCTAATGTACAGGCTGATAGCTAATGTGCACACTCTGTAGTACATAACATGAGTGTTGGCAAAAAACTCCTGATTAGTTATAATCACATCTATTAGAGAAGTGCCTGAGGACAAACCAACGACACAGATTTATTTTGTTTGATATTTAAAAAGGAAAAAAAAAATAAAAAGCTCTGGATGAGACAACTTCTGTACCAGCTTCAGGCCATGAAATAAGAACAGAACAGGCACAGCCACTCAGCATTTTAGAGCAGACATATTAACGTCACTCAGGGAAAGGGAGACAGCAACACCACTGTTTTTTTTATTCCATCTTTCATTTCTTAGATGTTTGCCTTCAAATAATGCAAGGGTAAGAATAAGAAAGGCTTCATTTTAAGCATCTATCCATAAAACTAAACAGCTAATAGCTTGACTAAAAAAGATTTCAAGTAGTACAAGCTCTTTTCCCTGAAGACTAGACTAAATTCTCAGCCACCATGCACCTAGCAAAGGAGCAGTTTAATTTGAACATGTACCATACACTAAAGATGCTAGAAAAAGTTCCAGCCGGGCAAAGCAAAGATGGTATTTCCTCAGCTGCCCAGAAAACGAGGAAGACTCAGACTTGCCAGCACTTGCAGGAAACCTGTGAAGAAACTTCCGACTGAAAACTGGGAAAAGCTGCAGTGAGCTTGCAGGACTGCTGTGATAGAAGTCCTGTCTGGTGATAAGGCAGAGGACACAGGGAACAGTCATGGCCTTCCTTGGAAAACACAGCATTTTCTACTCCTGTTGAATCTGACCTTAGCACCTTCCATTGAAATTATCATTCCTTCTCCTGCTCCCCCAAGTTACTTCCCTTAGTTCTGTCCACTCAACGGATTGACATTTTATGTATGTACCTGTGTGTGTGTGTGTATCTGTACTTACCTGCTAAGTATGTGACAAGCACCTCTAAACAGCAAAAGCAAGTAACTAAACCAGTACTAACTAGCAAGTAACTAACAGTACCTCTCAAACTGAGGCCTACTGCTCAGTTCCCCAACAGAAAATGAGCCTCTGCAACTTACACTACAGCTCTTCTCAAGGTTTCACATTCTACTCCACAATAAGCCTTAATTAAAAACGTTGATGACTACTTCTAGTTTACTTAAGTTATAGATCCCTTAGCTATGAAGAAAGACCTCTTAGCAAGTCCAGCAAGTAGGAACTACTGTCCTGCTGGAGCTGCAGCATGCTCTGTGTATGCCTAGCTTGCTTGGAAAGCAAGGAAGGGAATTACCCATGTTAAGCATGTTGCCAGAAGTCTGCATCTTAACACGGAAAGACAGCCTCTCTAATATTAGTATAGCATCTGCAGCAGTAAATAAGTAAATCCATCCATAATTCAAGTCAGTTTATTAAAAAAAAACAAAACAAAACCCCACAGCCTAATACAGGTATTTGTGTGGTAGGAAAAAAAAATTTGAATATCTAGGTTGCCCAAGAAAAATGTTTTGTTGCCCTGTGGAAAAAAAAAAAGGAGGGGGGGGTTAGGAACAAACAAGAAGAAACTACACACACATACAAAAACTGGCAAATAAATAAATAAATTAAAAAAAAAAAAAAAAAAAGAAAAACCTACACATGCCCCCAGCAATTGGACAGCATTCAACACCACTACTAGGACAAGCAGATTCTTGTTTTATAACGTATCTAGCTATAATTACTTTTGGATGCACACAGAACAGATGAGTAGGACTACTGTTGCAATACACAGGTTTCTTGCTTTGATTAAGAGAAGCTCTTAATATTTAACACTTTCTCTACCTGTGACAGGTAAGGCCACTATGTAAGAAATAGTGCTGCTGCTGTCAGCAGTCAGAGGCAAGATTTCAGTGCTGAAAAGAGATTTGAGAAAGGGTCTTTGTGTTTCTTGGTTACACAGAGAAGTACATCCTTACAGTCCTTAAAGAGATGCCCACCACCAATTTGGTGACTGTTGGTATGAACTACACCATTTTTGCACATTGGAAAAAAATGCAAAGATATGTCAAGGAGTTTTTTCTTCAATAGTCTCTAAGCAAAGTTTCAGGGACCCCCTTTCAACTTCAAGGCTCAAGAGGAACTCTGTACTGGAACATAACTGTAGCTCTGGATTGCAGACTTTACTGCTTTCTCCTGTTGCCTAAAACTTTGGCTGCAATGCTAAAATATTTATTCAGAGCCATAATGTGCTACACTTTGGTGCACTGGACAGGCTACTAACAGCATATTCCTATACTCTGTATATTTCAAAGGCTGTAATAAGCATTCTGAACATTTCACTTTGTTAGCAGAACGGTACTGCACATAAGAGAACGGCAGATCTAGTTCAGAGATCGAGCTCACGAAATCAAACCTTTAGGTGTTAAAGTTAGAGCTGGAAGTTCAGATGTGTGCCCGATTCCAAGATGTGGATTTTAAACTCCCTCAAGTCACCCCTCCGGCAAGCTAAATGCTGCTTCCTCCCTCACTTCAACAGTTAGTTCACTTACTGCTTAACGGAGAGTCAAAGCATTTCTCTTGAATACACCTCACCCACTTTTGGTGACCCAGGCAAGCACACGTATCTACTATCCTCAGACAGCCCCTGGAATGCTATTTAGCTTTGCAGTTAACAAACTCCAGATCCTAATTAAGCAGGCGTAAGTGTTAAGGGAATGCTGTGTCAGCATACTCACCACTGAGTGTCCCATTTAAGACATTCAGACCAATTTTATTTTTGCTGCAGGAAAACAAGCAGTATTATTCCTGAGAACACAGGGAAGGTTATTTGGAGGCTACAGAACACTGAAAAATGAAGCCTTGTGGTTTGTTTTTTTTTTTCCGCGCTGCAACAGCAACTCTGAACTTTAACCTACTTCCTATCTCTGTATAAACTTGCTGCTCGTTTCCCCTATGTTAGCAGTGTCACAGTCTAGGTCCAGGGCTGCCCCCAGACCTATAACAGATGCTCTCTGTTAACCCCTCTCCCCCCAAAAGGGGAAGAGAAAGGGAATAAGAGAGAGAGACTTACCGATTAGAAAAGAAAACAGCTTTAATTAAAATAATAATTAAAAAATTGAATATATACAAATATATACAAAAGCAATATTTACCCCACTGATAAATTAACAGAGAAGCATGGCAAGAAGTCTGGAATCCAGACAGTGCCGTGTATACAAAGGTTTGGTCTGAAATTTGGTCTTAATTTCAGCAGGCAGAATCAAAAGACATTTCAGTGTTGGTCTGTTTGTTTCAAAAGGCTCATGTGAAGGGGGTAAGGAATGCTGCAGAGGTGCATGGGAAAACCAAAAGGGAGTATTGTGAAATCAGCCCTCTAACTCGCCCTATTACCATTGTACCGACTCTGTAAACTGCTATCTCTGCACCCCTAAAACCCCTTTCGTGCAAACTGCCATCAGAACTGTTTCAGAACTATCAAAATACGTACATGGAGGGAGCCGTTGCAGGATGAAGTGCTGAGGACAGGATTACTACTGTTGTGAAATAAGCCTTGGTGTTATGGGTAAAAAGTCCTAACTTCTCATGCCGTTTCAAGACAAATCCTTAATTTGTGCTCTGGAAACAATGAAAGACAACTTCCTCAAAACAAAAATTGCTGGCCACAATCTCAGCAGCTTAGGCTCCAGTCTCTGAGCAGAACAAGTACATATCCAGTAAGATTTCAACAATTCCAGCTAGCTCTTACCAGTGTTTACTGGCCAAGCTCTTGGGGAGGCTAACTCATTTTCCACAAAAAAAAATTTAATTCAGCTGTCTTTTTGAGAACAGTTTTCCACAAAAAGGCAAAGGGGGGAATAAAATATCAAAAACAACCCAAAACTCACACACAAAAAATCCACAACCAAAGCTAAACAGCCTTTTTCACGAGCTTCTGGAATCCTGACCCTAGAATTGTGGGATGTTCCAATTCCTGCGAGGAAGTGCCAAATACCTAGAGGAAATCTTCTGAACTAACCACTCCCTGGGGCAGCACTGAAGTGAAGAACCCTGAGAAATTCTTACCTCCCACTCACCAAAACAGAGCAGACTGGAAACTAAGACTCCTCTTTACCTCCTCTCTGTCGCAAAAGAAGGAAAGGACCACTCTTTAATTCATATCTATACAGTGATCTTAAGCTGATTGTTATTCCAGGAATGGAAAAAAATTCCAGCTATTATGTAGTGAAATCCTATAGTGAGAATCTATGTTGGAAACATTAGCAAAAGATATTTGCTGCTATTCTTACTATTTAAATATTAATATTTCTTCTTCTCTGGTTGTCTGCAATTTCTGTGCCAGCTCTACCACCATTACTACAAAAACTTTATCAAAGAGCATCAAAGTAGGAGTGTATCATCCTCTGGCTAAAGGGAACCAGAGAGAAAGAAAGGTGCCAAATTACAAACGTGATATGACCAAAAACAGTGCAGTTTGAAAGCCCTACAGTCTTCCACTCAGCAGCAGTCTGTATTATCTACGCCAGAAAGCACCACCAAGTGATCAGACTCCTTCATACACCAAAACCCTCTCCACGTTTCTGAACAAATTCTCAACTTTCTGAATAACTTCTCACACACACCACAGATCCTGGAGGGCACAAGAGTCAGCTGCACTTCCTACTCCATGCACAAGAAATTCCTCTTACTTTCTTTGAAGAAGTAACAATCCCCAGAAGTTTATTAGGACATTCTAATGGAGCACAATTGCTTTTAAGCAAAGCAATACTAAATAAACATTCCAATGTTAATATTTCGCTAGGGTGGTCTTCCTTTACTTCAGTATTGTGCATTGATAATGAGCCAGTCTGAACAATAGCAACAGCACTAAGTGCTCAAAGATATTAATTCCATTTCAGTTGTTTGGAGAGAGAATCCTCTGGTTTAGACCAA
>NW_008610319.1:0-631 GCF_000691845.1 Merops nubicus | reverse complement strand
GATACTAAAGAATACCGAAGTCCAGACCTCTCTGTCTTTTCCACCCCCTAACACCTGCACTAGCTTTAGAGTTGAAAAACAAATATCAAAGTACAACCTCCAGTTAAAAAGTAAGAAGAAACTGTGGCGGTGTTATGAAACATGATAATGCACAGAACAGATAGACAAGGACTAATCCGAACATACACCTAATCTAGATGGGGAAGCATCTTCACAGCCACAGTCCTCAGACAGGTTAGAATATAAGGCAAGTACGTGTTATCTGTGCTACAACCTCCATGACTGTTGTTAGGGAGCACCTGCAATCTGTGCCATGAATGCAAAATGTCACATAAAATGAACAAGCAAAACTCTTAAAACCTGTCACTTTACCTTAACACAGGCTTCACCTTCTAGTGCTTTTCTTACATATCTTCTCTGTCTTACCTCATTTTTTTTTTTTTTTTTTTCAACGCAAGAGGGTTGCTGTGTGCCTGATACTATGCACTATCCTCTACTACTCATATCCTACCGAAATACCAACAGATAAGGCTGGGGTTGTTCCAGCAGGAAAATTAATCAAAACTCTTTGCCAGGATGAGGCAGCACAGCTTCCCTTCCACTCCCGCTCTTCTCCCCTGGCTACACGTTC
>NW_008610318.1:19264-38417 GCF_000691845.1 Merops nubicus | reverse complement strand
CGGCGCATCCCAGACCTGGCGTGCCCGGGGACCTACCGGCGCCGGGCAGCCCGCGTTGGTCGCCCGGTGACAGCCGAGCTGTCGGGATAGCGGGGTGGCCGGCTCCGAAATCCAGCTCTCCGTGCTCGGCCTCGTAGCGACGTGCCAAGTTGAAGGCAGTAAAACCACCGTGGTGCGCGTTTTGCCTGGGGGCGTTTCTAAAGGTCATGATCCCCGAAGGGAGAGCATGCTAATTTCTGTGAAATTGAAGTTATTGCTGGCATTTTTATTTTGTATTATTTTGTTTCCTTTCAAATAGGCACTAATTTTTATCTGATCAAGCTGTGCACTTGATCTTCCTTTTGTATTTAACTTCTGCAGTGCAGTGGAAATTGAGTTTTACATAGGAAAAAAGTAAACCTTACACAGTGAATATTTATAACATCACTGTTTTTTAGAACAGTAACATAACCATGACATAAATTAATACTAAGGTAAAAATTCATAAAAGAAGACTATTAGATACTTTAAACCTCTAGTTTTGACTAAAAAAATATTTATACTAAATTATTGAGTATACTCATTACTTGAAATTTCAACTTTAAGAAGGCAGAGGTAGCTCAGAATCAAGTAGCACTTAGTATTGTCCTGTTGGGCAGTGCAGTGTAAACCACTCATGGCATTTGGTGTTCTGATTGTGGAAGGTAGGAGCAATAGCTCTACACTGCACACTGCCTTTAAAATATTTTTTTTAAACTGAAGAGATGCTAGAAGTAACCTGCGTATTGTTCCCTGACAAAAGTAATAGCTATACTTGAGCAATAACAAGGTATTTTTTAAAATAATTACTTTTATTTTTGACTTCAGACATTAAATATTTAATATTCCTTTTCATCTTTTTTTTTTTTCCCTTGCCAATATAAATGTTGTACTGTTGATTTTGTTTTATCTTTTGTACAGGGAAGTAAAAATAACTCCTCTGTTCAATAAAAAGATTTTTATAAAAATATATAATGCATCAGTATTCCTTTTGAAGGATTAGTACGAATAGCTTATTTTCTGTCTTTAAACTCAAAATGCAGAATTATGAATTGGATCATCTTGCTTACTTTTTGGATGACAGTAAGAATCCAGATGATTATCTTGTAGGCCATGCTAAACTTCAACTTACAATGGAATACTGTTTTCTATGCAGGTTTAGATTTTTCTTTTTTTTTTTTTTGTTCTCTCAGAATCCTGTTTGTACAACTGGTAAGAACAGAATCTGCAACAGTAATGTGTTAATGTGTCATTTTTTTGATGTAAGCAGGAGATGTATATCACAGGAAGGTACAGTAGGGTTCCTCGATACTAAATGTTACATTTAGGAGCAGAGCCGATAATCTTGTCATTCTGAGTTTCCTTGGATGGAGCACAGCATTTAGTGAGCACAGGGTTTGGTAAGCCCACCAATTCTTTCCCACAAAATATAGGTGTTTTTCTCTTGGTAAGGATGACAAGGGAAAATGTCAGGGGAGTGGTTCTGGTCCTTTTTCATACCTGAACAGCTTGATTGAATTGAAGCCACTGAAATTGTGTTGGTGCAATTTGGACTAGAATGGAGAGAAAACATATGGGTGTATTTTAAAACATCTTTGAATGACTCCCATCTGCATAATGTCTACCAATAATGATTATATAATAGCAAGAAATAATCCAATTTGACAGTCTTTTTGTTGGAACATTGAACATCAGCCTGCTGTGCATAGAGGGCTGGCTTGTTGTGCTTTATAGCTTCAGTGTAGCTTTAACAAAGCCTATGAAAGGCTTGTTATATCAAACCTGTTTGTTGAAATTATTCAGTAAGGTTTCTGGGTTTGATTTGGCTTGACCAGTGATCAAAAGCATCTTGCTCTGAAAGATGGTACCTTCTGCTGTCTGTAAAACTGCACATATAGAGGATGCTGGTAGAGTGGAATCTTGACTCCTTGAAATTGAGTAGGGATTTTGCTGCTGTCTTCGTCATTCAAAATTTCACTGAGAGTGATGTGTACTTACCCAAAAGGATCAGTCTGGGTTGATGTGGGTCCCATAACAGGAAAAGAAGTTGCACTGTAGAAAAAACTATTGATATTAGACAAAAAAATGATAAATGGAGAAAAATTCCTTGACACTGTGGTGACTGGATATTATGCTTGATTTGGTATATTCGCTATCGATCTGCAAGAATGCCTGTAGTAGAACTGCCATCGTGGTCAATGCAGTGAAATGCTAAATAAAGGCTTGATCAAATCAATCATATGGGCTGATTTAGATCAGTTGGAAAGATTCTGATGTGAAAAATATTGCAAGGAGCAGAAAATGAGACCGTAACCCTAGAAAAGCAAAGACCATATCTCTTATTAGGGATTACATTCCAGAATATGGTCACTTGCAAAAGGACTTTGATTTACTACCAGTGTCCTCATCTGCATATAAGTTCTCAGTGTAGCATTGTTTGTGGTTATTGTTCAGAGAAGTTCTTGTCATCTCGTCAGACAGGTGACGTTGTTGTGCTGTTCCAACACGTAGGTGCGATGCAGAGATAGCACAGTTCTGTCTGGTTTAGTCCTGTTGCTCCTCTGTGGTGAGGGATTGGTCTCAGTACATCTTGCAGTGATACACTTCAAACCTCTGTACTGCCTCTCCTTCCCACACTCCAAAGTACATCATTGCCTGTTCTGTGCCTTCTACTCCATGGCCTGCGGCACAGCCTCTCATCCCTTGTTGTGAAGGTCCTGGGGGATGAGAAAAGAAAGCCATTGGATGTAGTCCACTTTGTAAATGTTCCTTTCTCTTCCAACTGTCGACTTGTCACACTGTCTGTCATGAAAGGTAAAGTGCAGAGGGGCAATACTGTGAACTGGATGTGTGGAAGCGGCATGGAGGTGCCAATCTGCAGGATGTCCTGTTGTTTTCCCAGCCGCTTTGACTTCAGTTGTGTAAGTGTTGGTTTGGCTTCAGAAGCAACACAGCAAGATAGGAATAGAGATGGAAATGGGGATGGGAAGGAAAGCGGTCAGGAAGACAACAGTCTGTCTCTGCACCTGCTTCTACTCAAGAAAGGGATTAGTTTATTTGCAATACCTGTGTAAGCCTTGGATATGTAAATACAAAGGTGTCAAGGAGGCTTAGGGAAGAGGTATTGCCTCTGTGATATCTGAATTAAAGCATTCTTAGGCATTGATTTTTGTTTCTATTGTAGCACAGGGTAAGGTGTGAAATTTTGGAAGACTTAAAGATAGCTTCTGGAAAACTTCTAAAGATAGCTTCAACAGTGTGTGCCTACATATGGATCTAATCATATACTGTTTGCCTTAGAAGTGACATCTGAAAGCAACTTTCTGAATAGAAATTACCTGTTAGATTTAAGTAAGAGTTTAGACATGGCTATTGAAGGGTTGTGGGCTCAGATCCATAAAAAGAGATTTAGTTACCTAACTTGCACTGAAATAAAAAAAATTACTAAGTACTTTTGTGACTGTTAATAGATGTTATAGCTGTTAAAACATGTTTGCAAATATCTAGGTATGTGTAAAGGTCAGTGTCTTACCACTTTTGGAGGGGTTGGGGGCTGTTTTTTTTTTGTTTCCAAAATAAATTTCCCACTTTCAGTATATATTTATAGTTAATGTTGAAGCTGTTAAAAGTTTTGCAGTTAGTTCAAGCCAAAAAAACCCACAGCAACTAAACAAAAGCTCCCCCATACCTCTTAAAGAAAACTTTTGAATAACCCAGAAAGCAAGGGAAGTGTGCTTGGGGGAAAGGAGAGGACAATAAGCATGTAACTTCATGGGGTGAGCAGTCCAGTAAAAGTCATTGAGCTAATGGATGGGCATAATTAAATGCACGTACAGCCTCCTCACGATCCCTTAGACATGTATGTGTGAAATTTTGAGTCCTGGATGCTAACATCAGATGATATTCTCTTCAGCAAGAATCTGGTCTTGAATTGAGTGAGTTTTGCAGCATTGTTTTTCCTTGAAATATATTTCTCTGCTTTCGTATTTATTTCTGTTGCCGAGAACATGCCTATACATCACATTTTACTTCTTAAATTAATCTTGGATGGAGTGGGAAATGGACATGTATCTTTGCATCAGATAATTTCTAGAGAAGCATGGGGTCACAGAGTTTCACCTTGGTTTTAGACTAAAGAACAAGCCCTCCATAGCCAAAGCAATAAATTGTGGTTTTCCCTGAAGTGTTCATGAATACTGTATAGATATTATAACCACTTCTTTTAATACTCTCCCTGTTGGCAGAGTTTTATTTATTAGAAGAGGGTTAGGATTCATTTGACCACATACCCATGTTTATGTTGAGCTAGGTCTTGAAACTTCCTTTTATGGTTGGTAGAGTGAAGTAAGTGGTTAGAAGGAATAACTTGTTTTAGAAACAGGTCTGTGAGCTTCTCTGTTTTTGAGTGAGCTGGCTCTTGGAGGTATGGATGTGGTTCAAAACACTTGAATTTAGGTGGCTACATGTGTGCACAGTTTTTACTATCCTATTACAGTGAGTGGAAATCTGACTAACGCAGGCAGCGGAGCCATGAACCAACAGTTCTAGTGACTGGTTAGCTGAACAGCTTTCTTGGCTGTTTTGACTGAGGTAATCAGTTGTTTGTTGGAAATAAAGCTTGTTATGCACAGAGCTTACATAGCTCATATCTACCTTTAGATGTCTTTGTCCTATCGTGAGGACTTCCTTTAGTGGACCATATGTGATGCTCTCAGGTATCCCAGCTGGCCTGGAAGATTCTCCTAAGTCCTAAATCATATCTATCTCTGATCCCCTGGACATAGATACTTCTATATAGGCAACTAAATAGAATTAGTCAAAACAGATCTTTGTGCTTGCTTGGATGAGTTGTACCTGGGGGACATACTTGGTGTTGAAAACTGTATGAATTGGGGTTGTCTCTCTGGTGCCCTTGTTTCATGGGTCTGACATATGCGAGGCCATCGTGATATTAAAAGTTTATTTTGTATAACCTAAAAAGTAATAGCCAACCATTTGTCTTAGAACATCATCTTGGAAGTTTGCCTTGTTAATTCTCAAGAGGCTTCTTGTGTCTATTTAATGTACCTGAATACAAAATATGTAACAAATGTAGGTAAGCATCTTTACCATCTAAAAGGACTCTCTTTTTTATCTTTTTTTGGTTAGCTTTTTTGTATGTGTTGTCACTATTTTTATACTTCTCTTGCCTGTCTTCCCACTTCAGTCCTGAATTATGCTCTACAGGTTTCTTTCCCAAGTCCTAGTTTATTACCCAGCTACATCTTTAAAAGGTTGTGTAGCTGCAGGAAGGAGCTTGTTTTCCATAGTCATTTCTGATTAATCCACAGCTAACTTGTTTTTTTGTCTCTATTCTGCTTAGGGAAAGTACAAAGCTGTGGTTTTTCATACTTCACTTATTCAGACTTCTGCTGAAGGCAGCAGAGTTTTTTACAGCTGCTGTAGGAGCACAGTGAACACTACTCTTAGTTCCCAAAGTTGTCAGTGTGATTAACTGGGCTAGCAAAACCAAACTATGGGCAATGCCAGTCCTTCACAAGATTATTTCCCTTCATCTGGAGGGAGGATGGTAGGATAAATTTAATCCTAATTTTTACCATCGCTGCTCTAAATAGCTATGCCTGTAGGAGAGAGTCCCTGCTGTTCCTGTGCCTCTTAGTGACCTTCCAACTTCATCCTCTTTCCATCTTTTCCGAAGATGATGGAGGTGGGAAAGTACCTGCCCAGTTTGATCACTGTTGTCCTAAATTGTCCTCCTCTTGTGCAGAAGAGATGCTTTTGTCTTGTTTTCAGTTTGTGGTAGAGCTTCTTTTAATCTTCAGCAGTGCAGGTTATGATTTCACCTGTATTCTTTTTGTGATGCAGGCACAGGTAGCTGAATGTACTTTTGCTAATTAGCTGTTTGCTCTGTTGTCAGCGAACTTGCTGCCAGGCAGCACACGCCCCTTACAAAACTGATCTGAAAAATAACCTCTGGAGTTTTACAGACATAGAGGAAGTTGTAGTCTTTTTCAGGTACTTCATTCTTATAAATCAAATAAACCAGACGTTTTAAAATCTGAAAGAGTCAGAGAAAAAATTTCTCTTGTGTTTTGCTTGTACATACCAAACGTCACCCTGGGGCAGTATATTCATGTATCTCTGTTATAAAACTGATATAATGGATGGCTCGGTTACGCAGTTGCTAAATTGTTGGTTAAATTGTTACAGCTTGGCACTCTACCAGAGGTATTGTAGCTGAACCCCAGATGACACGTAAGCCAAGAGCTACTAATGCAGTCTATTTTCTGGAGATCTAAGACTTACTGCTCCACTGGAAGATGTTAGGAAGATTACTTTTCTAGATCTGAACAATGGTTTTCTCAATGATTTTGGCAAACAGTGCTGCAGCTGACTAGGAACTTCAGGTAAGCCTGACATGACTGACATCTTGATCCCCAGAAGATAGCAGGGAGTGTTTAAGAGGAAGGATAGTTTTATTTCATTGTGGCTTTATGTACTCAAAAGATATTTTTACAGCTTTAAAACACATTCAATCTTTTAGCTATGTATTTTGGTCCAGTTAGGGTAAGCTACACCGTAGGTCCATAAGTGCTGATTCAGAGATATGCATGGGGTGAAGGTGTCATAGCTTCTTTAGCAACTGCCCTGCACGCTCTTACACTGTGTGAGGAGATTCGAGGTTGCTTATCCATAGTGAACAAAGCTAAGATGTCATAGAATCATAGAATCCTTTAGGTTGGAAGAGACCTTTAAGATCATAAAGTCCAACCATGTCTTTAAAGTACTGGAAAAAAGTAATCCTTCCAGTTTCAGAATTTGTTGGGTAAAGTTATAAGATAAGCCTCAGTGGGCATAAAATTAATCATAAACAAGACTTAAAAGATGATGGTTTTCCCATTCATCCTAAAAACCTCTTAAATTCTGAATTTCTCTTTATCTATTTGTATATCTTTTCTCTTTGATTTTGGACATCAGTTTGGGGAAATTTTGTTTTTTCTATGTGAAGAGTTCTCTGATATGAATGTGTAGCATGGAGAGTATGGGTAATCATAGATTGTTTTCTGTGCTTAATAAATCAGAAGGCATCAAACAAAAGCAGCTGATAACAGACTGACAGCAAAAGGTTCTTCATAAAATTTGTAGCTGTGCTGTGGGATGTTGTGAATGCTAAACTTACATAAAGATTAGAAAAGCAATGGGGCAAATTCACAACAGGTATGTCAGCCAAGGGCTACTATGTGGAAAATCATGGTTTCTGGCTCAGAAGGTACATAAACTGAAAATTGCTGGAGGCTAGGAGAGTATTTCTGGGAAGTATTATTATGTGCTTTCTTGCTCCGGTCCTGATTTCCAGGCATCCATTATTGGCTGCTTTTGGAGCCATGGTGGTTTTCATCTGATGATGCTAGGACTGTTCATATATGAAGCAGTTTTGCTAGTTCTTACTTCAAGTTTTCTAAATTAAAAATATAAGAATTAAGTTGTCTATCTTCTTGGTATGTCTTTCTATTACCATTTTTTGTGTGTTTATTTATATCTATAAAATACCAGAGAGCACTTTTCATTGTTTGTTATTGCTGTCTTTTCATAAGCCCTAATTCAGGGTGTGTACGTGAGCAAAATTTACTTTAATTGACTGATCAGGTGCTTAGTTCAGAAAGCTCATTGCTGCATCACACATGTTGAAGGATGCCTCGTAAGAGTGTTTTTGCTTATGCCTCATGGCAGACTGCAGAAGTTAAAACTTTCATGTGTGATGCACAGTCTTCTGACAGAGAGCTGCCCTGTTATAACTCCTGACAAGCTGACTTTGCTGCCTTGGAGAAAAGAGTAGGATCACATTTCTTGCACTGTATTTTCATGGATGCCCCTCTTAACTTAGTCCCAGTATCAGAAATCTCGGGTGCCTTTTTTGTCAGACAACAAGCATATGTTAGAAAAGGGAGAAGATGTAGTGATTAAACCACTGAATGGAGACTTAAAAGGCTGTTACTGAATATTGTGGTTTTTACTACTTGCTTTCTATGTTTGAAAAAAAAAATCTTTGCATTAATTTTCCATCTGAAAACAGAGACCGTTTTTCTGTATTATAAGGGAAGTTATACAAATAAATCAATTGCTGTCCTTGATCTATTAGCTATTACAAAGTGGTTCACAGAAGGAGGAGGGTGAGTCCTGGTATCTGACCTAATTCAATTTCGTGGTTATAAGGTGCTGGGAGTGAAATCTGTTGCAGCCTATAATGTAAAATCCAGTCTACAGACACTAGATTACATGAGGAACTATAGATATTTAGTGACTTTTAACTTTATACATGTCCTTAGATTGGTGAGCACTGTACAGAATTATCAGGAGCACTGTGAGAGTCTGCTGCAGCATACATTGGGAAAAAGCCCTCAGAGAAACTGGTTATTTTTCTTGATTCATTGTCAAGGAGGGTAAGAGGTATCTTTTGGATTGGAGGAGTAGCTGACCCAGGCAGCAAAAATAGAGGATAACTATTGTTCAGTCTAGAGGTATTGATCAGAGTGGATGGCCCTGTCCCTGAAGCAGGTATCCTTAATAGAAATCATTGCTTCTCTTGTTGACCCAATTTGTTCATTCGCATAAATGAAGAAACTCAGTCCAGTGTACGCTGGATGCAAATAGCTAAAGTTCTGGCATACAGCTCTCACTAGCCATTTGTGCACCTCTGCACTTTAACTGCAAAGTAAAAATGGAACACAGAGTAAATCTAATACAGTTGCAGCTTTTGGGTAGTTTTGATCTGTGGTCTTCTAGCCTGAGGGAAGAACAACTGTTTTGCCTTCCTCTTGCCTTGAGAAAGCAGAAATGCTACTTGTTTTTTTTATTGGGCTTTTCTTCAGTAAAGTTAAGCTCCTGGGTAGCTGAGCTCTTAGAGAATAGACAGTATATCCAGATCCACAGTTCAGCTGATTTGGCAACTAATTACTTTATACTGAAGATAGGCAAGTGTCTGCATCTCAGAGCTTTGTTAGGAGACACATCTACATCATAGCAAGGACTCTAGTGTAGCATATTGGAAATCAAGCTAGTCAGCTGAATCTAGCACATCAAATAACTTTTTTTTTCCTCTCCCTTAAAATGATCCCCCTTTAATTTCACTAAGTGTCTATTTGTACTAGCATTGTGGGTATCGATGAACAAGAGTTTTATGTTAATCTTGCCTACTGCCTTTGTGACTTTGTAAATATTCATAACCTTCCCCTCGCCCCACCTCCCAAATCAAGACTTCCAGCCTCATAGTCTTTCCTCATATAGTAATTAATCCTTCTATCTTCATGGGTTTAGTTTGCCAGTTCTACACCTTGGATGAAGGACTTGATGCAGTACTTGAGATGTATGTTTACCAGGGTTTTATGTAGTGACAAAGTAAGAATGTTAACCATGTAAGTGAAAAGTTGTGCCAGCTCCCACGTGAAGTAGATGTCCCTGCTGCTTCTCTATCCTTTTTTCAGGTTATTGCTGAAGAAGTTGAATAAAGCTGGTCCCAGAGGTGCCCCACTCCTGTCTCTATCTTGAAAAGTGGTTGTTACCTGCAGTGCTTGCTTCCTATCCTTCATCCAGTACTGTTGGATAGGAGTTTCTGTAATAATGTGTGGGGTAGAATCTTGTCCAAAGCTTTTTGAAAATCAAAATGTATTAGTGTTCAGTGGATCCCCTTCACCCATTTGTCTACTGACATTGTTACAGAGTAGTAGCAATTCATGAGGTGGATTTGGTTTTACAGAAGCCATACTGATTTTCCCAGCACAGTGTGTTTATGCACATGCTCATTGATCTTATTTGTCAGAATAAACTCCTCCTGTCATGCTAGGGGTGAAACTCGGACTTACACTGATGTTGGTAATTTGGAGTGAGAAGTCATTGTTGCTATGAACTGTTGTTTGTCAGTGCCTCTTAAACCTAAACTGTACCCTCCAGCTAAACAAAAGGGACTGTAAATCAAGCATAGAGATAAGATTTTATGTCTTTTCACAAGTTGTACTTGAAAACTTCACACTCACCCCTGTGATGACTTGGTGGTTTTTGGCAAGTGAGGCACAGGGTTACCCTGGTGTAGGTGCACTGTGTTTTAGGTTCTTTCGCCCTCTCTTGCTGCCATCCCCTGCTGTCCTATTTCAGGTCTGCTGAATTGTTTCCGTATCTGTGAGGCTGCATATGGGAACTGTTATTCACAAAGTTTGTTTCTTTACTATTTCACTTTTATAATTCACAAGGCTTTGCAGGGTCGATTCCTTCCAATAGTACAGGATTTGACACGGCGTTGTGCTGGAGAGCTTTTAATTTCTTCACTTTGAATAAAAAGAACTGGACTATTTGCTATTAGTTTTGACTTTATATACTACAAATCAAGCCACCTCAACTTTTGACAGTTACAGATATTTGAGGAACCTTCAAGATATTTGAGGATGCTGCTGTGTCTGTGTCAGATCTATAGCAGCTATTGCAGTCACTTAGTTGGTGTGTTCATCAATTTTTCTTTTTTTCCTTACAGAAAAGAGAATTTGATGTGGATAACTTGAGCAAGCCAGAACTGCGAATGCTTTTGAGTGTCATGGAAGGAGAACTAGAGGCACGGGATCTTGTAATTGAAGCCTTGAGGGTAAGTTACTGAGTTGTAGTGATTTGCTTTTTTTAAAAATTCCCTTTTTTTACTTCCTTTATACTATACATAGAATATTATTAGTGGGAGACTAACTTGTGATTTTTAAAGTTTTAGGTTGACTAAATCTCAATAATCGCAAAATATGTTCTTGTTTAATTGTTGCCATTCAGTAATCCTATGTAATTTTGGTGTAAAGTACCAACAAAATTTCAGTGAAATAATCATGAAAACTGTAAGATTACTTCCTCTTTAGATTATTTTATATTGTAGAGTCTATTACTTGTGAAAAGAAAGAATAACTTCAAAGGAAATTTCAGTCCATTTGTCAGTTGTTCTAATGGCCTATATGCGCTCATTTTCTGTGAGATGGAAAAAGGGACAAAATTGGACATATCCAATGAGGGAAAACTTTTTGTGGAATTTTTTTTGGTTTTGGTTGTTTTATTTTTTTTTTCATTCACAAGTACCTGATTAGGTTTTTGCTGTGCTAGGCACATGTGGAGGTTACTTTTCTGCTTTAGAAGGTTGCGGTCTGAATAGCAACTTAGAAAGTTGGCTGGAAATATACAAACAAAACTGCATTTTATTCAAAAGATGATAAATTTTTATTACTGTAATGATTTAAAAATTTATCTGAAACAGAATTTAACAGAGTTGCCAAACAGACCTGCAGTTTTAAGGGGGAAAAGAGCATTATGTGGTTTGAAATATTTATAGCTTTATAGTTGGATGGGGAGAAAAATTGCCCTTTAAGGTCTCTTAAAGCAAAACCTCAATGTAATAAATATATCTAATACTAGATTTTAGTAGTATGTGTAATGGTTATGCAGTAATGTGGGAACATCTTCCACTTGGAATGTCACAGTAACAATTGTAAATGCATTTTTATTCTATTTTAATTTGTTTTCTGATGACCTCACATCACTTGATGAAAATGAAGCCTTAAACTAGCTCTCATTGATGTACCTGCATTAATACCTAAAGACTTTACAGGTATAAGCCATTATTATAAAATACAATTTTCATTTTGCAATGGCAATAAGACACTTGAAGCAATGTGTTTCTGGGGGATTACTGCCCTTTGAAGTTATTTGGTGTTTGTCCTTTAGGTATATGCACATGTTGAAATGTACAGCCTCTCCACCTAGCCGTTTTAAAATTCCACTCTCATCATCTCATTTGCCTGGGCTGGGAGTTCTTATTTTCCCTGACTGCCAGTAAAGGTTTTGTAAAAGAGGCAGATAATGTGTGTCTCATCCAGAATCTTTTTTTTTTTTTTTTTTTGACATTTCTAACTTTGGAGGAGTGCAAATAGAATATTCAGACAATTTTCTCTAGTACATATTCATGAAGAAGCTACTACACTGTGTACCAAATAATGGATATATTGAAAAAAGAAAAGGTAAACAGACAAACAAAAGAATGCAGTACACATTTAATGATAGTAAACATTAAACATTCAGAATAGTCCAGCTGCAAGAGAGAAAAAGTCTACATCCAATTCCTCTGCATCTGCTGAGATGGGTAGTATGTACAGAGTGGGTTTTGTTTACTGATATAGACCAATATAAAAATAGTTTGATTTCACATAAAGTATAAAAATACTCAAAATTGGATTGGTTTGGTTGGTTTTTTTTCTTCTCCTGCATATCAATTTCCAGTTCCTGTATTCTGTATCAAAATTCTTTAGACAAAATCCATATGGAAGCCAAATTTTCTTGCCTGGTTAGCTGTACTAGTACTGGAAAACTTGGAAGTTATACCTGCTGAAGAACAGTATCCTGATATCTTGGTATAAGATACTTTCAGATCTTCTGGCCTCTTACTTGAGAAGCCACAAATGAGCAGTATTAGCAGCTGGAGTCTCCAAGCAGTGCACAAAATAAGCTACTAGATAGCCAAATATACGTCTTTTATAAATGTGAATAATGAGAGAATTCCATGTGAATTATGTCAAATGTGATAGTTTGATTTGTTTCAACAAATTGGCATACTAAATGGTTTTCATGTAAGGGAAAAGATTTCTTATGTTATTATTTCAAAAGCTGGTGTAGCTCTGTTTCAAAATTAGGAAGTTCTGTGTGTGTGTGTTTGGGGAGTTTGTTTACTCCTACTAGTACTGCAGGGCTGATTCAAAGCCTAATTTCTCTGATAGGTCAAAGCCTAATGATTTCCAGACCTGTATTAGATAGTGTGTGTTCTCTTTTCCTCCTAAGTGATCTTCCTGTTGGTTTTCGGCCACTATGGTATATACATTTATTAAGCAGTTTTATATTTTCTTTGCCTTTTTGTAAGACTATAGAACTGGATTTTTTAAACTTCTCTTAGAAAATAACTGCTCATGCTTGTGGTTGTCATTTCAGATTTTTCCCTATAGCCACTTCAGTTTCGCTATCTCATTTGTAAATGTCCGTGCCTTTATCTCTGCTCGTTTTGCCGAGTTTCACTGAGCGTTTGCAAAATTTGTGCAGTCAGTGGTACTTGCCTATCTGTTGGAAATGTGTCTCGTGGAAAGTTCTGGTAATGGAATGGAACAGATTTCTGGCAGAGTTAAGGGGTAAGAACTAGGGAGCAGGAACAGTATTTTTGGCTGAGATACAGAGTTAGAACTTGTGCCTTACTGGGTTTGTGGTGTTTTGTATTTATTGGTCATGTTTATTGTGTGTGTGTATATATATGTATTGTGGAGTTCTTGCTTAAAACAGTTTTAAAATCTTGTTTTAAATTAATTCTTTTTGCTTACTTTAGAAATTTGCTCTTCAGGATTACAGTTCAATGCTTCTTGATATATTGTGAAAGTGTAATTTGCTTATGTGGGTTCTGATAGATTAAGCAGAAAATGTTTGTGACACCTTTGTTTTTGTGGATTGAGCCTCAGTCCTATAAATGGCACAAACTCTGCTACTTCGTAGCTCATAGAAGTCTAAAATAATAATCATAGAATTGTTTTGGTTGGAAGAGACCTTTCAGATCATTGAGTCCAACCATTAGCCTAGCAATACCAAGTCACCACTAAATCATGTCCCTAAGCACCACGTCTAAATGTCTTTAAAATACCTCCAGGGATGGCGACACTACTTCCCTGGGCAACTTGTTCCAGTGCCTCACAGCCTCTTCTGGGAAGAGATTTTTCCTCATATCTAATCTAAAACTCGCCTGGTGCAGCTTGAGGATTTTTCCTCTGAGTGTGGTGTGGTTTTGTGACTTCTGGGGTTTTGTTTGGTTTTCTTTTTGTTCCTTATTTAAAAATTTAGCTGTGTACGTCACTGCTCTGTCCGCAGACAAACCTAATGTGTGATACTGTGTGGAAAGTCAAGTGAGGGGATGCTTACGTATAATCATAGAATTGTTTTGGTTGGAAGAGACCTTTCAGATCATTGAGTCCAACCATTAGCCTAGCAATACCAAGTCACCACTAAATCATGTCCCTAAGCACCACGTCTAAATGTCTTTAAAATACCTCCAGGGATGGCGACACTACTTCCCTGGGCAACTTGTTCCAGTGCCTCACAGCCTCTTCTGGGAAGAGATTTTTCCTCATATCTAATCTAAAACTCGCCTGGTGCAGCTTGAGGATTTTTCCTCTGAGTGTGGTGTGGTTTTGTGACTTCTGGGGTTTTGTTTGGTTTTCTTTTTGTTCCTTATTCAAAAATTTAGCTGTGGCATTATGTGCAGTTTGAGGTGTCAGTGAAAGAAGTTAAAGTCCAGAATGATATACAGGGAGACAATGCCATTGGATTTCAGAACTGTATTATCTTCAGATGCTTGTCTTCCGGTTGTTCATTTACAATTAATTAATTGTATAATAAAATGAATTTGTATTTTACGACTTTCAGTTTAATTTCTCTTGGTGCTAGTAGCCATCAGAGAGGATGGCTACTAACTCCTCATTTAGCACTTTTAAGGTGTTGCAGAACTTCTCTGCTCATTTAAAGCTTAGTTTCAAAAAGGTGCAGCCCAATGAGACTAAAGAAGAAAGGCTTCAGAGTTTGCTACTCCTAGATTGAACTAAGGGTTTTTAAGCCTGTCCACTGTATATTGTTTCAGGGCAGAGTGTCCATTCTGTCTATTCTGTGTAAATAAAAGAAATAAAAATTAGAAGTGAAAAAGGCCAGTGGTTTGGGAATATGGGGAGCAATCTTGTTTGAATTTAATCCCAGGGAGGGGGGCGCAAGGGAAGAGAAGTTTACTTAATGAAGTTAATAGTACTGATGTAATTACCTCAAAAAAAGTCTCTTTAATTTATCACTTGACACAAATTAGAGAGAACCCAACCCAAGGTGTCATTAACTCTTTTTATTGCATCTTTGTGTGTGATGTATTGTAGAGTTCCCACTGTAATTTATATCGAGTTTTGATAGAAGTGAAAAAGGCCAGTGGTTTGGGAATATGGGGAGCAATCTTGTTTGAATTTAATCCCAGGGAGGGGGGCGCAAGGGAAGAGAAGTTTACTTAATGAAGTTAATAGTACTGATGTAATTACCTCAAAAAAAGTCTCTTTAATTTATCACTTGACACAAATTAGAGAGAACCCAACCCAAGGTGTCATTAACTCTTTTTATTGCATCTTTGTGCGTGATGTAGAGTTCCCACTGTGATTTATATCAAGTTTTGATACCTTGAAGTCTGCTTTCGAAACAAACCCAAAAACTTCAAATCCAAACTGCAGTCATAAGAAATACACAGGTAATACCAGTATACTTCTATATTTTCACAAAAAGTTGTTTTTCCTTTACAGTATGCACAGTTGCAGATACGTAAGGACATATAGCATTCCTGTTTCTAAAAAGGGCTGTTGCTTCCTGCTTCAGTGATTGAAATTTTGTCTAACTTGATCAACGTCTCCTACTACTGCTGTAAATGTAGTTTAGTCCTTTGATATAACAGAGAAAGCTGAGGATTTTTTTTGCCCTTTGCATGTATAAATTTGTTATACTCTGATTTGTATAATACAGAACTCACAACATTTTGCTGAATTAATCTCTATCTGAGCACTGTTTCTTTTTGGGGGAATATTAGCTGTCTGGAATTTAAAAGTTAGAGAACAGCAGATTTGGTGAAGTTACAGTAATTATCAACCAGAGCAATTTAAGTTGCTGGACAAGTTCAGCAACTGTAAGTATCCACAGCCTTGGTCACACTTAGGGTCAAATTTCTAGACTTGTTTCCCAAATGAACAGTTAATTTGCTGTGGAGAGCAGCATCAGGATTCACCTCCAAGGAAGTGATCTTTGTGTAAATCTTTCTCATTAGCTCTCTGATTTTTGTGTATTTACTACGTCGAGTGAATTCAGATGGTTCTTTTTGAATCTGTAATATCTTTATTATAGTAGCTCCATGATCAAGGTTGCACTGCAGTTAGCATCAAATGAAGATTAACATTTAAATCATTAAAGTTTTGTTAATGAGAAGTAACATGCTGTTTAATTGCTATTGGGAATGCGTATAGTTAAAAAAGGAGGAAAACTTAACTATAGCTGCTGCTTCCATCTGTCTCCCTTATTCAAATAAACTGTCTGCCTGTAAGAAGGGGACAATAAATTCCCAATGTGGAGGTAATGTGGCCACATAACCAAAACACAGATTTGGCCTCCCACAATTGTGATCTCAAAACATTCAGGTATTGGTTTTGTTTGTGTTTGTTTGTTTTTCTCCAGCCATAAAGTGGCTGCTGTATCTACCTCCTTTCTAATGGATTTTTTAAAGAGTACTGACCTTCAGAGGATGAATTGAAGTGCTGGTGTTAGCAGTCAATCGCAGAATTACAAATACTAAACGCTGCTTTTAGTGGTGATTCTCTCATGAAGTTAAATCATTAATAGGTTACTTTTCATCTAAAATTTTAAAGGTCAATTTAGTTGGGATTTTTGTTTACTTTTTAGATAACTTTCTGTGCCTATGTAAATTTCATTAGGTGGTAAATGGTAAATAAAAATATTATACCTGCTTCTATGTTATGTATTATTAATGTGAAAAAAAAAAATGCAAATTCTTACCATACTAGATCCTTTAATATAACACACTGCATAGATTTAGTACTTCTTTGGATTGTTAGGAAAAATCACCAATTATTTTAAAAAATGGCTAAAAGAATCACCAATACCAACAATAGATTTTTTTTTTTTTAAATTAAAATTGACTACAATATTAATGACATTACTGCAGAGCAATGTCTTCTGTGAGCTTACGTGAGCTCCAAATCAACAGGTTCTGTGTATGTGGTGGCTGGGTCAAGAGGACAGTATAAGAATGACAAGGTGAACTTGGCTGTGTTTCTTCAGTCTTGTAAAGCCCTACTGTATTTAATATTTACTATAATTTCCTAAAGCAGAAAAAGTTATTTTCTATGGATATGTTTATACCAATATCTGTTGAATATTTTGGCCAGTTTCTGCAAAATCTTACTAAATGCTAAGCATTTCAGAAATAGGCAGTGTCATAAAACCAGGAGGCTGGGTGAGGAAAGTCATACTGTTGTTAGGGCCTTGGTTGAAGGAAGGGCAGAGATCTGTGGTGTCTGTTATTGAGCACTGTGTATGAACTGAACAATATGGAGTTAGGGAAAATCAGATGTGATTAATATTGATGCTCAGAGAATTTAAGTTAGACTCACTAATTTTATAAAAAGTCTAGAAGAAAAAAAAAAACTGTTGTGGGAGTTAGTTCTGCCCCAGTTGTAAGTACAGTTATCTTCCTGAATCTGAGCATTTTGACAAGCCTGCAGGCTAATTAATAGAGGGGTAAATGAATCATACCTTATGCATATGTATGTGTGTGTATATATATATATATATGATGTAAAAAAAATCCACATGAGATAATTTCTGCCTTCCTGTAGCAAGGCCTATGAGTTCTTGAAGAGCAGCAGTGGAGTGTTGAGGTGAGGGTGTGGCTATGGATGCAATGAAATAGGTACCTCAAAAGATAGAAAGATGGAAATTAATGCAGCATGTAATAATACTTTGTAGCCACGTTTAAGTTTAGTAATCAATTCTATTTGCTTTACCTTAAAAAGCTTCCAGTCTAAAAAGACAAGATTTTAAAATGTGTAAAAACAGCTTTTAGAAGGTATAGTGATTACTGTGTAGATTACACAATGTTTCTTTAAAATGGATAATACATAGTAAGTTGAATGCCGGTTTTCAGGTTCTAGCTCTCTTGTTAATTATTTCAGAACTACTAGGATATCAGTGTTGAATTCTATGAGAAATTCAGTAGTTTCCAGCTAGCCTTAAAGTTTTAATACTTTTTAGGAGGTTCATTTGTTCTGAAATGATCACATTGTTTCAGAAATTTCTTAAATAATGAGCTGCAATGAAAAGACACTCAATTTCCAAGGCTATAATGATATAATCCAACACCACTTCAAAACTCTGCTCCATTTTTTTCTAAAAGTACCTATAATGTAATTGAATGTTTTGCAAAGTATTGCATTTTAGAAGAACAACAAAAATGTTTACTTGTACGAACATTCTGGTAGAAAATTCTGGTGATATGGGTAGCTTATAAGATATTTGGGTTCATTATGATAAAGGCCATTTTTTACATACATATATATGTATGTGTGTATGAATAAATTATTAGAGTGGACCTACATTAGCATTCGGACCAAGAGTGTATTTTTTTTTCTGGAAAAACCCTCTTAGCACTGTCCCCACCTAACTTTGCTTTGATTTGCCTCACAGACCACTCCCAGACTAGGAGAAGGAAGTTAACTGGGAGCAGAGCTAGTCCCAAGTAACACCTGCTTCCCAGTGCTGGGACCACAGGCACATTCCCAGTACTGACTGTGTTGCTCTACAGACTTGTTCACACTGCACTGCACGGCACTACCTGCTAATGTTGACTGTATACCTATAAATGCCCTTTTCCAATGTTGTTTGTGTAAGTACAGTAGGAAATAAGAGTTGATTAGATCCAGATTTAAAAAAAAAAGGCAAACAAACCCCCACAAAACTATTTATCTCCATGTTCACTTTCTAAAAGCAGAAATGCTTTTTACCATTATTATAATTCTTGAATCTAAGGCAGATGGATGTTCCTTGTGAAATTGCCAGATAGGTCATTGTAAAATGCTCTTCTGGAGTCTCTTTCTCCCCAATGGGCAGAATGCATTTTCTGCTCAAGCTGGTTTGGTTTCAGGTCCTGAGCTGTGCATTGTGGAAGGCTATTATTAGTAAACTTGTCTTTCAATTTTGGCCAACAATGATTAAGAGCTGAACAACACAGTTTCACTTAATCTCATTGAAAACATGAACTATTTTGATGATAACTGTCATGTATGCACTTTTCTGTACTGCTTTTTCAATTCTTTAAGTGTATGTGAAGGTCAAGCAATCTTTAAAATATACCAAAACATTTATCATTGTTATAATGACAGTAGCTACATAATACATCAGGTTTTTGGTGGGTAACCAAGAATGATGCTGAAATAACTGCGAAATATGCAGCCTTTCATCTGTGGCTCTGTATTTTCAGTAGTGAATTAGCTGTTCCTGGGGG
>NW_008610318.1:0-19233 GCF_000691845.1 Merops nubicus | reverse complement strand
GTTGGTGTGGGTGGGGGGGGGGGGGGGGGGGGTGGGGGAGCTAAAGCAGGGAAATATTAAGTAAAGTATACAGAAGGAGAGTTGTAGATGCTTGCAAGCTGTGCTTGCCTAGTTTGACCTGTCTGCTTCCCAGTGAGTTCTGTCTAGCTTCCTTCCCTTGCCCACAGCAGACTTTTGTCTACCACTGGTTAAAATTTTAGTTAAGAAAAAAAACACAACTGATTTATCTTAGTTTTCATGTCCTTTTTATGTTCCGTTTTATCTTCTGCATCCTGTGAGGGGCAATACTTTGTTTTGCCTGTACTCTGTAAGTTACATGTTAAAATAGATTTGCTACCAACACCATAATGGTGTATGGATAGTTTTTATCCCAGACTACTTTATGAAGTCAACAAGAGTTGTGCTGTAGGACTTAATACTTCTAGAATGAACTTTGAGTTTAGAGGAGAAGAAACATGAGAACTATCAGGGAAAAGGGAACTCATCCATATAGTTTAGTCGTTCTCAAACTGACTGATGGGTAGAAACAATTTATCAGTTGTTTTACACCACCTATAAATTATGATGACACTTACCTGTAGTAATTGTGTGAAGCTGTTGTGAGTTTAAATGCAAATCTGAACTTTTCCTACACATAGGAATCCCATGGCTTTCTCATACCAAAGAATGGAGCTAAAAGCACACAGGAAGTGGCTTTAGAGGTTCCTGGCAGCCAGTAAGAGAGCCTGTTTTGTAGCAGGTGCCTATGGAAAATGCTGATTAGGTAGGAGGAGGAGCAGAAGATACTAAACTGTAGGTAACAGAAAGTTATTGTTGTAGGCAGTGTGATGGCAGTTGACGGTGGCAGAAGTGAACCACGAAATAGAAGTTAAAGAATGCCTTGTTTGATTGTCAATTTTGGATGTTGCAGTTTCTTTGAAAAAAATTTTAATTTTTACTAAATTTTTGGGAGATAATGATCTGCAGCTTGTGTCCTTGCTCATCTGATCACTTCTTTTAATGTATAGCCTTTAATTACAGTTGCATATGCATTTTTGCTGCTTTGGAAAAATGTTTGTCTTTTTGTTTGTCTTTACCTGTCCAGTGAGTCTGTTTATGATTGAAGCTTTTCCTTTCTTGATATTAGTTTATTGTAATTTTCTGAACATGGCTGACAAAAAGTATTATTCCACTATTGCAAGCTATTTAAAATTTATTGCAAGGAAAACATGAAATGTCAATAAACCTCAGACAGGTTACTAGATTAAATGATTTTTTTTCCTCTGCTTAGGTTGGGATGACTTCTTTATCTGTCATTTATTTAAAATTTTAAAGTAATGCAGCATGCCCTTTGCTCACCTAATTGAGTATTTGTTGTTAGACGCAACCTTAAAGAATGGTCAGATTTTGATTTTTATCTCAACCATGGTTTATGCAGTGGTTTGGGGTTTTTTTAGTTTATGTTATGTCAGCTCAATTTATTTTTATAAAATCACTTAACATGTGTTGATATACTGCTCTCTTGCCAAATGATTCAAGAAACGAACACTGTTCCAGTAAATATCTGTGTGGTCCTCAATTTTTAAGAATTGCATGACAACGTAAGAAAATGTTGCATGACAACAAAATGACCCAGGCTGCTTAAGAAAGCAAAACCTAACACTGGATTTCAGGAAATGTTGTGAAATTAAACGACGGTCTTATATTTTATCCTTGACATTAACAGAGTCCATGTTATAATGATTTGGAAATACTGTTTATAGTGTTGGTGAATTGGCTTTATATATATGGGATCTTATTTAAAAATCATCTCAGATGCCTGTGAAAGAATTCACTTCTCTTATATTCAGTGGGTTTTGTAGCAATAGTTCTGAAAAGATGGATAGCTAATAATAAATACTTTTCTTTGTGTGATGAGAGGTATTGAGTGAACTGTATTTGAATTTTGCTTCAGGTAACACTTATTTCTTTCACTTCACTGTGAATGGAACCATGTCTTATCTTTTCCAATAGATGTTGGAGATGTAGCAGTAGCAGTCCCTGGACTGATAAATTTTGTTAGAAGTATCCTAATGTTTTGACACATAGAAGGGCATCTTCTAGAAGCTACTGACAAAATTAAGTTTTCAAGAACATTACACCACCTCTTGTGGTAGTTATTTGCTGTTTGCCAAAGGGAGATGTTAAGCACTGAGCAAATCAGCATTTTTGGCAAATCATGTTAAAACGGTCCTGGATATGTGTTGTTTTACTAAGCTTAAGCTTCACTGCTCAAGTAAATACCCTTTTTCCTGTCTCTCCTGAAATTGGAAACTACAAGTAAGAAACTATGCTACTAGTTTTTCTAGTGCAAAAACTCCGTGGCCTTGCATTGCAAACATCCTTTTCACTCCGTCCTTTGCAGTCGTGACTGTTAAACTGGTAATCTGTTCTTGTTTTTCACATAAGATCTGAACTTCTTTATTGTTGCCAGGCACGTAGCTACTAATTCAGCTGAAAGTAGTCTGTTGGTTTCTTATTTGGATAATTGCTTTACCTCTTTCACTTGATTCCTCCTACTCGTGTTCCATCTTGCTGCGTAATCCAACATAAGCTAGTGAATAGAGATACACCATTTGTAAAAATAATACTGAAAAATTCCGTCATGTCGCTGTAACTATTTCGTAGTTTCTGTGATCTTTATGAATAATACAGATGTGACTTCATTCTTAGTGACTTATGTAAAATGTTTTATCTGTTTGCCATCATTACTCATGCTGAGAAGGAGAAATGTAATTGTGTCTTCTATCTGTACTGAAATTTTCAACTTTTAGTTGTGGGAACACAGGACAGTTTCTCTCTGCCAATAAATGGTACATTTAATTTTGTTGATGGTAACACTAAAGTGCAACTGATAGCATGACCCTTCTTTCTTTTGTGTGTCTCTTCATGTTACTGGTGCTGAAGAAAATGTATAGAGTTTGTTCTTCGTTCTGCCAAAGAGATTGTGATGATAATTTATAAAAAAGTAATTATGAATAAGAGAAGCAATTTGATTGTTGTCCTTTTCAAATTCCACACTTGTGAAAATACTCAGCAGCAATTAGTTTTGTTATGCTTGGCTGTATGTGTTCCCATACTTTTCTCCCTCCCACTCTTGTTTCATTGCTGTTCTGACTGGTGGATAGGTCTTTCCAGCTGCAGTTCTCCCAGAGGGAGGCATCTGTCTTAGAAGCTCTGGCAATCTACTAAAAATATTTAGCACTAGGTTTCTTCAAAAAGCCAACATTCCATTTGTATAAATAAAAGGAAAAATTGAGAAAACAGACCAACAGTGATTATAGTGAGTTCTTTCTGAAATACCGGAGTAAAATTTTAGCTTGATAATGGGGAAATAAATGGCTATATTTCAATTTTTAAATTGGTAACTTTTAAGTACTGGTATCTGTAAAGAGAATACAAGCTGGAAATTGCTTTACAGGTTTAGTTAGGGCCATAAAATTCAAAATATGCGATGTATATGAGTATTCTATTTACTTTAAAATGTTCTACTGTAGAAATCAAATTGATTTAGTTAAATCCATTCATTCATCTTCTTCACTCAGGATAACGGCAAGAATGACATTCTTCTTGGAGCTAATACATACTATTCTCACAGTTTACCTTCCAGTGAAAACTGGAAATCATTGGGCAACATGGAATTATCTTACTTTGCCTCAAATCTGTATTGTTCATAGAATAGAATAGACTATTTCAGTTGGAAGGGACCTACGATGATCATGTAGTCCAACTGCCTGACCAGTTCAGGGCTGACATTATTGCTTAGGGTCTGGCTTAGAGGTGGATTTGGTAGAGTAGGGTTAACGGTTGGACTTGATCTTAGTGGTCTTTTCCAGCTAAAGTGGTCCTATTAAGGACGTTGTCCAAATGCCTCTTAAATACTGACAGGCTTGGGGCATTGTCACCCTCTCTAGGAAGCCTGCTCCATTATTAACTACCCTCTCATAAATAAATGCTTCCTAATGTCTAGTCTAAACCTCTCCTGGCACAGCTTTGAACCATTCCCACACATCCTCTCACTGGATACCATGGAGAAGAGCTCAGCACCTCCCTCTCCTCTTCTTCCTCCTCAGGAAGCTCTAGAGAGCAGTGAGGTTGCCCCTCAGCCTCACTTTCTCCTAACTAGTGCAAAGTCCTCAGCCATTCCTTGTAGGACATCCCTTCCAGCACTTTCACCAGTTTTGATGCCCTTCTCTGGATGCATTCAAGGAACTTCACATCCCTGATAAATTGTGGAGCCCAGCGCTGCACACAGCACTCAAGGTGGGGCTGCACCAACACTGAATACAGTGGGACAATCTCCTCTTTTGACTGGATGGTTGTATTGAGCCTGCTGTCAACCAGCACCCGCAGATCCCTTTCTGTAGGGCTACTCTCCAGCCACTCCTCTCCCAGTTTGTACTTCTACCCAGCATTACTTCATACTAGGTGCAGAATCTGGCATTTTGACCTGTTAGTGATTAATTAATGGGATGGAATTTAGTGAACTTTTAAAATTTGATCCAACTGTCCAGTGTTCCGTTGTATCTAGACCCCTCTGCAGGGCCTCTTACTGCTCAAGAGAGTCAACAGCACCTCTCAGTTTGGCATCATCAGCAAACTTGCTAATGAGCCATTCAGCTCCTGCATCCAGATTGTTGATGAATATGTTGAGCCGACTGGCCCTAGAATTGAGCCCTGAGGAACACTGCCAGGGACTGGCCACCAGCCACATGTAGCCCAGTTCACCACAGCCCTTTGAGCCCTGCCCTTCAGTCAGTTCTTCACCCAGCAAACTGGGAAACTGCTCACCCCACAGTTGGATAACTTGTCCAGAGGGTGCTGTGAGGGACGGTATCAAAAGCCTTACTAAAATCCAGAAGAACTTCATCCACCACCTTCCCTTCGTGCACTAGGTCTGTGACTTTATCGTAGAAGGATATCAGGTCAGGTAAGCAGGATTTTCCCCTTCTGAACCCATATGGACTGTGCCTGATGACTGCATTGTAAGCTTGACATTTGTATACCTTTTAATTAATAAAGTTTGGTAATCATGCAATTGCCATGCAGTCATATGGGATGATATTGTAAGTGAGATTTTGTTAGCTTGAAAATATGAAGATCTAAACACTGTGAACAAAAAAGAAACAAGAGACAGATTTAAAGTCTTTCTGTTATGCTTTTTGTAAGTTTTGACTGTTATTGAGCTGAAGAAACTTTTAAACTGCTAAGCATGGTTGTTAAAATGCTCTTTTTCAGTTATAGGTAAAGTCAGACTTTTTTTGTAAGTTCAGAAGAATAGCTGACAGATTTCCATACAAAGAATTATGAATTGATTTGCATGAATTTGAGCTGGAAATTGAACATGCATGAAAGTCTAGATGACAAATGGTTATTTAAAGTAACCAGAAAGCTCAAGTCTCTACTATCCATTGAGACTTATTATGAGGATCTGTATTATATTCAGAAATAAATGTCTGGGTGGTTAGATAATTGGAGCATCAAACAGTGATACTTCCTTACAAAATATTGGCCTATAATTTTCAAATGTTTAAGCATCAGACAACAAAGCAGTCATAAAATAGGTCTAATATCATCTTCATATAAAACATCTGGATGGCTCAATTAAAAACACATGTTATTTCACAGTTGCAGCTTTTTCTCCTTCCTCATTTAGAAACTTAGTGCAAGGCCTGAGTTTCACCTTTTACATTTGTAAGAAGTGAAGAATATTTATATTAACTGTATTTTTTTTTCTTGTTGATACTGATCTGTTAGTAAGTGATTTTAACTTTGTAATAGGGCTTTTTCATTTTTAAATCCACGACCTCAGAATAGTGGATTCATTACCCTAGGGAAGAAAATTAGTAATGAGGAATTGGAAGCCTATGTCTGTCTGTTCTGTCTGTTTCTTTCGTGGAAGTTTTTATTAGGTAACAGGGAGAAAGGGAAGGAGGTTGTTCTAATTAGCAATATTAGGGTAACAGTAAACTGGTGCTGTTGGGTGATATTCTCGTTTTATGGAACCAGATCTCTAAGGGAATTTAGGCTTAATCATTACCTTGGCTGTGTAAGTCTTCAGTACTTTCTGTTATACTGTCAGTCAGGATTGTTTAAGTGTTAATTAAATATTTGTTCTCCTGTACACAGAGAGATTTGAATTAATTGTTAGGCATGTTGAACTTTTAAGTCCGCTTTTTAGTGCAGAGAAGAGGAGATCATACAGCTTTTTGTGAATCAGTTTGATATCTGGATACTTGGCACATAATAGAGAAAATCTGGTTTGCTGTTGTCATCAGCTGCCAGGTAAGGTCTGGCCTTTTATGCCTTAAAATGGTGGGTTTGTATATCTTCTTATCTGGAGGATGCTGAGGATAGCCTTTTACAACTACACAGCTCAGAGCTTTCTTTTTATCTCAAAACAATGCTTTTTAAAAGCTTGGCTCTAAAGCTATGTGATTCTGACACTTGGTGGGTGAATTAGAAATTTTTTTAAAGTTCTATGGATTGTTGTGAATGAGAGAATAGTACAAGTTTTTGTTATTACTCTTATTTTAATGGTTCATACTCGGGATAACTTTTCTAGAAAAATTGATTATATCTCCAATTTCATGCAGCCTACTTCACTGTAATGAGTTTCATCAGTATATTTGCCTGGCTTATGACTGTTACGAGACACTGCTCCAAGATAGTTTTGAATGCATTTTGTGAGTATGTGTGCCTTACATTAAAAATTATTAAAGGAGTATATTTTCTTTTCTTTATCAGTACTGCTACCACAAGACTTGTATTCTTTCATGATCCTGATCAGTCATCTGTAAAGAGCATTTTCTGGCAGCATGAAACAATTATATAGGTCTGCTAGAGCACAATCAACCTGTGTGTTGGGTTTGTTTAACTTGCTGATTGCATCCTCCTATTTCTTAATTCTTTCTACTGTTTTTACTCCATTTGAACTAGCAGCCTGTTACGATTATCAGTCTTCTTCAGAGAATTTCCTTTTTTTGTCCTTAAAGTGTGCACACAAGTTTTCGCCTCATGATACTTGACATTTAACATGGAAACAGACAGTTTGAATATATTGGTCAAATATTTTTCATCTAATAATTGAGTTTATTAAAATGTAACTCAGACTTGATGTTGCTGTGCACTCTCACAGTGCTGAAGAAAGGAATTCAGACGGTAGTTAAGGTTGGAAAGAGAAAGGGAGCATCATGTGTTCATTCACAGGAGTCACGACAGCAGGATACCATTTCTCCAGCAGTCGTTGATGTTTACACTTCCATTTTTAGTTTGTTATGTAAAGCTTTATATGGAAGTAACATCTCATATGATACTTTCAAAACACTAATTTACGTCAGCATTAAAATAAAATTAAAAAGAAATTTAAAAAAAAATTAAAAAAAAAAAAGCCTCCAAATCTCCAAATGTTATTATATAACAAAATTGCTAGCGTTCTTTAAAGAGTCATTCTTAGTTAATCATAATAAGACATATATTGCCCCAGCCACTATTTTGCAGGTACCTAGGAAAGTACTGCTTTTGTTATATTATAGTCATTGATAATTCTTTCTTATTCAAATAACTCCAGCAAATAATTTCAGGACACTGAGTAATGCCACTGACTAAGATTTATAAACATGTTCTCTTTCAGACACCTTCCTCTTTTAAAAAGTCTTTCCATTTTATTTACAATGAAGGATTCACCCTCATCTTTAACATGACATAAAAGTAAGCTTTTACTGCCTCCTCTTCTGTGCTGGTTAGTTCTAGAAAACTTTTTACCACTCCCTATTACATATGTCAAGAGAAAATATTAATATGAACTTAATCAACATCTGTTGAAACAATTTTAGTATATGTGGAAAAGGAAATTAATCAGAGGAACAAACGCTCTTAAAAGGAAGGAAATTTTGTTTAAGGGTCCTAGGGCAGCTTTAATTCAGTTCCATTGTTCCACAGCAGTGTAGGACATGCAGTCCTATTTTAGATGTTTATCATCAATTGCTCATGGAAGACTTGGACTTGCTGAACTCTTAACTTGGCAGGTAAATGAAGAGGAAACTTAGATACATTGCAGGGAAAAATGCAGGATTAACCTGAAAAATACTGTAGCTTATATGTTCTGTTACTGCTTACATAAACTGTTTGAAAACTCATTTCAGCCAACGCATCCACCTGATGTCAGTTTAGATCATTACCAAAAGAAAACTAGCTGTATAAGGTATATTATGTGATTAATTTTTCTCTTTTTTTTTTTTTTTTTGTTTCTTTGTTTTTATTTGGCTTATTTCTTACTTATACATCAGATGGCTGCATTGGTTTTCCTTGCTATTTTTGTGTTTTCAGCTTTAAGTCCACAGTAAGATGGATACTATTTAAGGCCTCCTTGCCTTCTTATATTCTTGTTTCCAAAATGAGGGAAAAGTCTAACTAGACTTCAGAAGTCTCAGCTTGATCACTGAAAATAGATTTTCTAATTCTATTTTTTTTTCTTCTGAAGTGGAACATAGGAAACAAGTGACCTTAGGCCAGTTCATATGCTGGATTTGCAGCTTTTCCCACAGGTCATCAACCAGATATCTCCACTTCTTTTGTTCCTCTCCCCAAACCCCCACTGCCAATCTTCATCTGCCAGTAGATAAATAGGGTCAGTGACTGCAAGGGGTGAGCTTGAGAGATGGAAGTGTCCAGGAGGGAGCTGGCAGATAGATGCACAGAGGTGACTTGAGGAATACAAAAAACCTTGGTGTCGGGGCGAATGAGGGGTCTTGCTCTATGTTGTAGTTGACAGGCTCCCTGTGAGAGTAATGAACAAAGCAATTTATCTTACAGCCTGATCATCCGCATTCTTGTTGGATGCAGACTGAGGGGAAAAAGCTTGAGGCTAAAGCTCCCGTTGTGTTGCAGAGTTGTATAGTCCCTAAAATTTTTCAGTACTGATTTTTTTTATTTTTGAAACTATCAGAGAATAAAAGTTCTAAGTATTTTCATGATCTGAAGCAAGATAAGACTTGTTCCACCAGTATTTGGTTGTTTTTCCTTCCTCTGAGAGCTCATTTCTGTCATTTCTTACTTGAGAAGATTGCTAGCACATACAAGATTAAAAAAAAAAAAAAAAAAGTCCTAAAAGAAATCACTAATCATAGAGTAATTTAGGTTGGAAGGCACCACAAGAGATTGTTCTGTCTCATCTTCTGCTGAAAGCAGGACTAACGTCAAACATGGATCAGGTTGCTAATGGCCTTATCCAATCTAGTTTTGGAAATCTCCCAATGACAGAGGTTATATGTTTGCCCTGGGCAACACGTTCCAGTGCTTATCTGCTCTCAGTGAGAAGAACTTGTGTCCAAATCCAATTCCCTCATTAGATCGTGGGATGTTTGCTATTTGTCCTGTCAGTGTGCAGACCTCTGGCATGTTTCTTCCTGTTTTTTTCACACTGCAAAGTCAACTTAGCTATTTTTTGAAGACAAGCTGTGTTGTACCTTTTGATCATCTTTCACTCCTCTCTGAAGATGTTTTTCAGGTCTACTGTACTTTTTTTAGTATAAACTTGTAGTTTGTCCTTGATCTAACATAATGCTATAGACGAGCCTGTCCATAAAGAAACTTTGGAGTTTCGTTCTTTTTAGGCAGTAATTGCAATCTTATTTTATTATTTTATCCTCATTACATTTTTTTTAATTTTTATTTTTCATATCCTGTGTAACGGATCTGTATAAATATAAATATATATATATATATATATATATAGCTCTGTATAAATGTGATGTTCTTATTGGACTGAATTCAAAAGCTGTTGTGAAAAAGTTTAAGCATTTTTTCTATTGCAGTAGGGCATTTAATGAATTGCCTACTTAAAGAGAGTTTATTAATTTGCTTTTAGAATATTTTCCTCTTAATTTTTACGTGCTCACTGTCAGTTTTCCTTAGCAGGTACCTGTTGGAGGATTTAGCTTAAGTCATAATTCTGTAACACTGGCAAAGGCTGCAAAAAAAATACTGTTTCCCATGGATATTTTTATACTTTTAAATACTTTCAATCTTAGTTCTTCATTAAGACGCTTGTCATTGTGCAAGTGAGTATGTACAGAAAAGTAAAGCTGATAGTTTATAAATTAATATAGCACCTTTCACTGTGCAGCAGTCCTGATTGCCTCCTATAGTAGGTATATAGTGTGAGTTTGAAAATTTTCTGTGGGAGAATGTTTTTGGTTAATTATTCTCAAATCAACATTTTAAATGTTATTTTCTGTATATATTGTTGTGCAATTGAAGTTAATATGAGATACTGCTGATGCTGTTTTAGCACAGCCACAAAATTATGCAGACAATTTTAAAGGATTAATTATACCCGTATGACATTAGACTGTACATTCCCCAGATAATGAGTGCCATAAAAAAGATATCTTGGTATTGCTGTTAGCTCTTATGACTTGAAATTCTGTGCTGAAAGATGATATAAGGGAGAAAATATTGTGATTCTGTTACTTCTATTCCTCCCATCTGATGTACTTTAGTTAAGTGCAAAGGGACAAAAGCATTCTTTAGAGGTTGGAGGAATTGTGGAAAAAACCAACCAAACCAACCAGCCAAGCCTAGCTTGTCTTTCTGCCACTTTGTGCCTAAGTTCTAGGGAGCTACTCATCATTTCCCTTCTACCAAGCTTCTGCTTTGTCTTTGATTGTGGTATCTTCATTTGTAATCATGCATCCTCATCCTATCATTTCATTTTATACTTTTAGTCCTTGTATAGAAACATGGAAACATTTGTTTCAATATTTTGCATTTAGCTCCCTTTTGAGTTGGAAGGATCCTGAGATGGCTTTGCTGTTTATGGTTTGGGAGTCACCAGTCTGTTTTACCCTGTGCTTGAGGGTGTACAGTTAAAGCTTCATCCTACAGAGTTATCCCAAACCACGTGCTGTCCACTTTTTCCACAGTCTTTAGGTTTCATGTTTTCCTGTAGCCACTTCAACTCTTAAAACCAGCAGATTGTCTGAATGAAAATCAAAACAGAGCTCATCCCTTCTATGTAGTTTCATCTTTTTCCTTAGTTAATGAATCCAAACACTCAGTCCTGTTACTATTTTGGCAGCTGCACACTGAGCCTTGCTTGCTCTGTTAATTGCTGTGCATCTAGAAAACATTTTAAAGAGTACATACATGTTGCATTCATACTGTTATGTGCCAAGAAGACAGCTAGTCATGGGTCACAGGAAAAAAAAAAAGTGGAAAATACACATTGCATTGGTTTCCTACCTGTGCTTCCTTAAAGGCATGAGTGGCTGCCTTTCCCTCTGAGATCAGTTAGTCCACTTGGCTTCTCTTTTTGATGTTGGTCTTTGGATTGAAGGGTGAAGGCTCTGGTGGTCTTTTCTTTCATTTACAGCTGAACTGTTACATCAGTCGATTTTCCTTTACTTTAATGGCTCACTTTCTTTGTATAAACAAAGTGCCTTTTACACTGCTGATAATTTATATATGGATTCTGCTTCCACTTCATTTAAATTCTTAACCTGCTTGGGTTTGTCATCTTGTTTGTCTGTTTAATCCATTTACAGTCAGGCTTTTGGTTTTGATTGTTTCCTTTAGATGAAGGTTGAATTCCTAAGCTGCATAATATCATGGAACTTCAGTGTATGGAACCAGGAGCTACGAATAGAAACTCTGACCATTTGGCTTTGTAAAATTACCTTTAGAGTTAGACATTTTAATTTATTTTATTTTTAAATCTAAGTTGAAATCAAGGGATTAAAATATTAGACTAATTAGGGGTTATTTACAATGCATTTTATAAAAAAGAACTAGGTTGTGTCAGCTTATTGTCTCTTCAGACAATCACCACTTGACTTTCTAAGCCTAGCGAGACACTAGGTCTGAATGAACTCTGCAAGCTTTTTCTGAAGTTATGCCCCAAAGGCACTTATTAAAAAATAAATATTTTCAAGTTGTATTTGTACTATCAAATTGGAAAATAGACTGAAAGTATTTTAAGCATCAGAATATGCAGGCACTGCTCTGGAGACTGTTTTAATTTTTAAGGTAACAATCCTTCATTTTTATTCCAGAATTCGTACTGTGTTGGTTTTGCTTTTTTTCTTCTCTGTGTTATATGTGCAAGCACAAAATCACCAGAACAAACCTTTAAAAATCATTGGATCTTTGTGATTTTTTTTTTTCTGGTGTTTTTTTTTTTGTTGGTTGGTTGGTTTGGTTTTCTGTTCCCCCTACAAATTAGATGGATATTAAGCCTAAGATTTTGGAACAGTATTTTCTGTGAAGACTGTGAGAAGTCAGTACTTATGTGTGGCCTTCCTGTGTACTTTATATTAAAAAATATAATAAATATAATACTTCTTTGAAACTGATCTTGTTTTCATGTTACACTGAAGAACCAAAAATGTGTCAAGTAAAACTACCTCAGATCTTTATTGTGTAATATTTTTTGATATGACAATGAAATGTTGTCCTGTATTTTGGAAGTAAGATTATGTTCTAAAATAATGGCATGGAGAAACACATGATCATGAAGCTTTTCCTGAACAAAGATATGAGAAGTGTCTTCATTTCAGAAGAACCTTGATATTTTTGCTCTTTGCTTGTCTTCTATTACCTGCCATCAAATTTTTATTTGAAAAGCACTTATATTGGTACTGCAGTAAACATACAGAGCATGTTTTCTTATCTTTTACTAGCATCTTTTTAATACACAGAAATAGAAATATTTTGGAGTGTTTTTCTTCCCTTCTATCTCTCTGTATCAGCCAATTTACAAGATGTTGTTTTGTGATACTTCTGAAACTGCTCCAAACTGATAGTTCTGTATTGAATAGAGAGGGGGAAGGTTTGGATGTAGTGAATTGTATTGACTATAATGGAATCTGTGTGCAAATATATATGACTATTTCATCAAGAGACTGTAAACAAATACCTAAAGAAACCATTTAAAAAACATACATTATGTAACTTTGCCTGTGGTTTAGGTCTCTTCTATGTGTGGATGTATTCCAAAGAACACATTTCTTTTCATTTATTTGTCTTTCTGCTTTTTTTGTTAGGCCCGACGCAAAGAGGTTTTTATCCAGGAGCGATATGGAAGATTTAATCTGAGTGACCCATTTCTGGCTCTTCAGCGAGACTTTGAGGCAGGTGCTGGTGATAAAGAAAAGAAGCCAATATGCATGAACCCTTTGTCCATTTTAGAAGCTGTTATGGCTCACTGCAGGAAAATGCAAGAAAGAATGTCAGCTCAGTTGGCTGCTGCTGAAAACAGACAAAAAAAGGTATCCCGTGACCAACATTTTTTCCTTGTCACTCTTCTGCTTTTTTTCTTTCATGCTACTTTTGAAATTTGCATCTTTGTCTAACGTGGTTATCATTATGAGTGTTAAAATGTTATCACTTAATTGTCATTTATAGTGAGGTGCTGATTTTCTGGTGACATTTTGTGTGCACACCTCACTTATTCCATGAGTTTAGCTATACTGAAATAAATTAAATACACCTAGTATCAGTTGGTGCAGTGTGTAGGTGTATAGTTCTTCACAATATATTTTTAATTCAACACCACAGAAGCCTAGAGGAGCTACTGTAATTTTTGTTCTAATCTGAATAGCATTAAATAATTTATTTGTGTTTTAGATAGGTGGCTTTGTTTCATAAATCAGGAAAAATAAATTGTAACTCTAAAAAATAGGGTTTACATATTTAGAACACTCGCTGTAAAGATAAAATTGCTTTGGAGTAAGTACATTGCAAAAAAAAGTCTCATATTTGTGTCAAAACAATGTCATGTACATATTTCATTAATATGCAAGCCATACATGCCTAAAGCATAGCTAAATATGAATATGTTGATGATGGGTTTCTGAGAGGAAAGAGGGGAACAGTAGTATAATGGACTAATCCAGACCAGGCATTTGGGAGTAATCGGACAAGAAGTGCTTGCTAGGTGTTGGATCATCCTCAGTGGGTATAAGATGGATAGCATGTCTTCAGCAGCTGTGAAATAGCTTTTCAGTGACAGGTTTGTATTGACCTCTGGGAAAAAAAAAACCAACAGTGCTAATACAGTTGACATCAAATTGATTTTGGTAGTAATTGCTCTTTTGGAAATAATATGCACATAAAAATACTTGCCTAGAACTTCTTTTTGAGGACTCCTAAATATTAATTTTCTTTTTCATATGCTTTGTCAGTTAGTTGAGATTTCGGGGAGGGGATTGTCTCAGCATAGAAAAGAGCGAGTAAGCTTGCTTATTCTTTCTGAAGAATGCTGTTGGGAGAGACCTTGACACATCTGACTGGACAGTTGAATTAATTTCTTGTTTCAGTGCAAGGCCACAAGTCTCAGCTTGTACCTAAATCCATCATCTATCTCTGGCTTTTAGCATATGGACAGATAAATGCATGTAAGATGGGCTTACGTAGTGAAAGTTTGTGTCAAAGTCAGGATATCGGTATGCAGTTTCCACCTTTGTCCTTTTTTTGGCCCAAATTTATTACTGAAATTTTTATCTGTAATTCTGCATGTACAGGAAAGGACGCTTTTGTCTGTTATTTTCTGGAAGAATACATGAAAGCCTGGGGTTTTTTTTATATATTAATTTTAAGTAGTTTGATCTTAATTTATTTCGCAGTTTGATTCTTACTTTGAAAAGTACCTAAACCTCTAGGACAATGAATTCTGCAGCCTCTAACTTTCAAGCGAAACCATAAAGCACTACACTTGAAAAAATGTGTGTTGCTTTGAAAGTGTGTCGTTATGATTCTACCTTTTTTACTCTTTGTAACAAATAGGAAATTTAAATAACACAGGATTTGTAAAAAAACTGCATAATGTTGAGTATTGGTGACCCAGTGTAAGGGGAAAAAAAAAAGCCTAGAAAAATGCAGCAGCCTAAATACAGAGCCAGCTGCACCACCTCCCTCCAGGACTGCTTCCTCCTTCTCTAAATGTGTGACGCCTTTAACTTGGTGTTTGCAGTGGCCTCACTATCTCACTCTTAATGAAGTCTGTGTACAGCTGTGTTTATTTTCTATGGATATTATTGGACTTTAAACAGGCTTAGGCTGACCTCTTATTCCTGGGAACTTATTATCTGTCAATGCAGTGACCTTAAAAGTATTGTCATGGTTTAACCCCAGAGAGCAGCTAGATGCCACCCAACCACTCACACTCCTGCAGTGGGATCAGGGGGAGAATCAGAAGGGTAAAAGTGAGAAAATGTGTGGGTTGAGTTCAAGATGGTTTAATAGGTAAAGCAAAAGCTGCATATGCAAGCAGAGGAAAAATGAGAAATTCATTCACCGCTTCCCATCAGCAGGCAGGTGGTCAGCCATCTCCAGGAGAGCAGGGCTCCATCACATGTAATGGTTACTTGAGAAGTCAAGTACCATCACTCTGAATGTGTTGTTCATTCCTCCCTCTCCCCTTACTACTTCTTCCTCTAGTTGGGGTCAGCTGTCACATCTGTGGCCCCACCCAAATTCTTGTGCCCCCCCCAGCCTACCTTCTGGTGGGGTGGGGTGAGAGGCAGAAAAGGCCTTGACTCTGTAAGCACTGCTCAGTAATAACTAAAACATCCCTATGTTATCCACACTGTTTTGGTCACAAATCCAAAACATAGCCCTGTACTAGCAACTATGAAGGAAATTAACTCTATCCCAGCCAAAACCAGTTCAAGTATTCTTTAAATAATTTTATTTTTTATTTCCTTGTAAAAACCAAGTCATAAAAATGTCATAAGAATGTAGAAAAATGAGAGAGATGCACAAACGACTGTTAGTCAGAAGTTTACCATATACCAAACACCTAATACCCAGATGTCATCTGCTTTGTGTTGTCTCCATCCTGTTCCATCTCTCTGAATGCTTCTCCTGGAGCTGCTATCAAAATGAATTTTGAGGTTTCCTGGGACCTCAGACCCAGGTAAATCAAAATGACAGTTCTTGATTTGTCAGTTGTTCACAGAGAAGTTAGTATTGGGTTGCATGCTGAAAGACAGACAGACATGTTAGTTGGAAGAGGCCCATTGATGTGATTTAGTCTAACCTTATGCTTAAAGCAGATTATCACCAGCAGCACATCCGGTCATCTGTGAATTGGTCTAGCTGAGTCCTGAAACCCCCCAGGAATGGCAATGCTGCAGCCTTTCTGCACCACTATCCTCGTGAGCAACCTTTTTCCAAGACTGAGCATCTTAAGGGGCAATTTTTCATGTTAACCTTCCCCACCTGCCACTACCAAGAAAAATTTGACTCTGCCATTGCTGTAAGTGCCCTTCAGAAGGAATGGTATGTCGTTATCAGATCATCCCTCAGTCTTCTTTTTCACTAGAGTAAGCAAGCCAGGCTCCCCCCCGACCTTTTCTCACAAGGCATGCACTCTCTGTCACCTTTAAGGGGCCTTTGCTGCTTAGTTCTTGGTGGGACACTATTTTTCTCGGTATCCTTTTTCACCCCTTTTTAAATCCTTCTTGGACACATTTCCAGATGTTTACATTACTAATATGATTTAGTGTATGCATATAGTACACTTCACAAGTCAGGTCATCGTTAGTTCATAAACTCATAAATAATTACAGTTAGTTCCAAATCTGTCATCCAAAGGAGAAAATGTCATGTAAATATTCAGAGGTTTTTCCTGTTCAAGATTATACAGCCAAAACAAGGACGGGGTGAAGACAGACACAGGAGACAATATAAAATGATTTAGTTTTTCAGAAACTAATGCTGCTTTTCTAAATTTGGAATCAAATGGAGGATTTAGATATATATTAGGGATTATTTCTATGCAAAGCTTACAAATAAGATACTACAATAGCATGGTAAGCCAATTTCATCCCAGTTATATGATAAAATCTGCTTGTAGTTATTTGAAAGTTACATAATTTCACAACAGTTAATTTCTAGAACCAGTCCATCTGAAAGCAAACTTGAGGACTAATAAATTATAGAAATTCTTGATAAAAACATTTTCACTATAATCAGATTGCTTTTCCAAGCTTTAAAAAATTGTATCTATTTCTCATGATTTTTGTATTTGTTTAAAAAAAAAAGAGCTGTTGGATGCTTTGAAAAGTAACAATTAAATCTCTGAGAAAAAAATGATTTTTCTACAAGTGAAGAAGTGTGAATGGGACCATTCTGAAATACAGGATCATCATAATAGCATGTTAATTTAATTTGCAGCTGAACTATCATTTATATAACTGCAGAGGTGGCGTACCGATACTGTTTTTCACAATGACTGATAATGCCATACTTTATTTTTTATCTATTTAACACTGTTTTTAAGAAAGGGTGGACTTGTTTTTGTGAAATGCATTGTGCAGAGCGTATTGCTTAACCTAGGATGAAGCCCAGTCAAGTCCCTTCCACTGCTAAACAGGTTTTGAGGTATTTGAAGCCAAGATGATGATTATAATGTAGATTTAATTTCCCATAGTGATTTCTCCCTTTTAGTTCACTGTTTCTTATGATAATGGTGTGATTTCAGGAGGAAATAATACTTTTACTACAATAAACATTACATCAGTATTGCCATCACCTCTTTATTTTTCTTCCATTCTTCTGAAGAAAACAGAAGAGTCAGGTATAGTCAGGTGAAAATGTTGGGAGAATGACACGTGTTCATCTATAAGTGTAAGTTAATGCAGAATTTATTCTTTGCTCTCTCTATGTCATTTCACTTCAAGTGTTTTCTTGTGTTTGAGTTCTACTGACCATGCAGGAAAAAGTTACCCTGGGGACAATGAGCTGTAGCAGGTGGGATTTATTTCTATTACAGATGCAAACTCTCTCCTTGTGCTCATCTCTTGATGGTGTGAGTTTCAGTTCTACTCTGACTTCTACTGGAGAGTAAGAAAACTTATTTTAAAATTATATTTATATTAGCTTTTGTTTAAAAGCAGTTTATTTAACAATGAGTTGTAGATACATCTACAGGAAAATAGTTTCAGAGCTAAGAAATTCAATCTCCTGTTGCAGAGGACAGGAAATAGTGTGCTGTGGTAGCAGGCTTCCGAAAAGCTATTATGTTGTAACGCCTGGGTTGATGGGGTTTTTGCCTGTGTCTGTTTGTTTTCATCTCATCTAGCAACCACGGCAATATTTTAAGAATTGACTGAAAGCAAAGTTCCACAGCTATTACCAATCCCTTAGGTCATTTTATTTCCTACATGACAATTTACAGTCAATATATTCATGACACTCTATTGTCTTAAACTCTGAAATTAGTATCATTTTACCATGACACTCTAATCTATAATCTGTGGATCTTCCTTCAGCTATTGAAGTGAAACATTTATTCCACAAAAGATCTTAAATGTACTACTATCTGCCACAGCTTTTCTTAGTTTTTTTTTTTTTGAGCATTTTGAAATGTTCTCATATTGTAGAAGCATGAAATGGTTTCCTCTTGCAGTTAAAATTAACTCTTCATGTTTATGAGCACTTTTTTTCACAAGTACCTGAAGGTATTTTTCCAGAAAAAAAATGCCCGTTTAGAAATTGCATTTTAGTGGCACAGTTCTGAATTGCTTTTTCTCTATTGCTCTGTATATATATATATATATGAAACAGAACTGAAAAAGCTAAACCAATAAAAAGAGTACAGGAGAAGAAATGTTCAGCAGTTTCTTGGGATTTTGTTTGGTTAGTATTTTATCAGTCATTCAGATAAACTATATAGGAAGCTACTGGATCAGTATGTGAAGGGAGAAGCAGGAAGAAATAATTTTTTATTTTGTTGTTTGGCTTGTGTAAAAGTTTGCTCAGGAAAATATGAAGTCATTTGGGTTGCATTATTACTAGTAGGTATTTTATAAAGTGGTGCATTAGCATATTTTTCCAGTGCCTTTCTAGAACAGCGTCTTTGAATAAAAGCATAATCATCAGGCAAGATTAATTGGAAGTGATGACTATATGAATGAGTAGAAAAATTATTCTCATCCATTGTCTGCACATAGAATCATAGAATGTCTGGGCTGGAAGGGACCTCCAGAGGTCATCTAGTCCAACCCCCCCGCCAATAAGCTGGCACATCTCCAACTAGATCAAGCTACTCAAAGCTTCATCTAGCCTGATCTTGAATCACCCAGCCTGATCTGGAATGTCCCCGGGGATGGGGCCTCCACCGCCTGTCTGGGCAACCTATTCCAGTGGTCTGTCACCCTCGTACTGAGGAACTTTTTCCTGACACCTATCCTAAATCTCCCCTTTTCTAGC
>NW_008610317.1:19676-39328 GCF_000691845.1 Merops nubicus | reverse complement strand
TCACCAAACCCATACTTGATCAGTATGATACTCCTGTGAAGTATTTAATGAACTAGGCATCATGTCCTGATCACTATCAGATACCAGAGGGATATTATTCACTTAAAACCAACACACTCCTGCCTGGAAGATCTGCAACACACATATCAACAAGCAGTTGTCTTACATGAAGAATTTGAGACATTCTTTTGTCATGAGTCCAGGTTTATTTTCAGCTTTTAATGGCCATCATGTAGACTCAGCCTTGGCTTGGTGTTGTGGGTTTTGGTTCTTTCTTCCCCCTCCGCCCCCCACCCCTTTAAAGGAGTTGGCTCCACTTTCCTAGTAACACAGTAATGGTTAAAAAAAAAACCAAGCCAGTTCTGAAAACAGTGTTGTACAGTTGTTCTCACTGCACTAGAAAAGGCAAATTGAAACCAAAGACCGGAAACAGACGGGCATACTCTACCAAGGGAATAGACTTGAGAAGAGTCCAAGCAATTATGCTGACAAAGCTCCTCAAAATACCTTTTCAAAAACAAGAGCAGAAGTTAAAAATATGTAAGGAAAACAAACGTAGGATGTAGCTGTAAGTGGGTTTTCATCTGAAGGGTTGATAGTTTCTAACCTGCACTTCAATATATAAATATTCCAGCCAGCCACAACTGCCTTACACACTGACGACTTGATTCAATGCTCCACTTGAAGAAAACGTGGAAATCCAGCACCCCTTGGAAAGGATGTTGTGAATCTATTTTAAAAAATTTTAATCACAGCAGAAATGCCGGAAAGTATCATCATAATTGCAGCTCTGGACTAAAGAGGCTTTTGAAAAAACAGACTGCTTCAAGGTTAGGAGGAGTCCAGTGAAGCACATCAGCATAACGTGTCCTTCACTAGCACCAACAAGCCGCACCCGGGACAGCAGAGAGAGCTTGTGCCATTCCTGTGGAAAACACCCGAGCCAGCAGCCACAGGATCACACGTCCCCGTGCCACAGACATTAAGGAAAGCTAAAGCAGGTAAGGAAATTCTCAGATACAGATGGATCTTCTCAACATCTTCCACAGTAGCCCTTTGCTTTAAAGCAGCACAGGGTGCACTTCACATTGTGAATACATGTACTTATCCCTCAGTGTCTGGGGACTGGGCCAAGCACGTTAACTTAAGCAAACGAGGAGGAAAGTGTAACAGATCTCACCTAATGATCTGGAATCCAAGAAGATGGAAAACAAAACTAAAATAACAAAAAGGGGTGAATCATTAGAATAAAAGCACCTCCAGCAGCGATATGCTAACCCAGTTCCAACAATTATCTTTAATTGCCTCATTGATTAGCTATTGTCATTTCCTCTCATTCACTAGTCCCAAATCTTGGTGCTCAGCTTTCCACCACATGCCATGCACAGCAGTTGCAAGGCAGAAACAACATGAATATTGGGTAAACATTAGCCTGGCTGTTATTTGCTTCCTTGAGAACAAGAGGAACACCAACCCTATGGGGCACTGCCTGGTAGGTGCTGCAGATGCAGCCTTCTCACACTGAATTCACCAACTGCAAAAGAGTTTATTTAAGAATTTGGTATTTCTCAGATTTTCAGTCAGGGGATCTCTAGAACAGCTCACTTTCATAAGAAGTGTTTCTCTAATGAAAAAACACACAAATCACATGGGTTTAATTCAGCCACAAGAGCTGCATGGTGACAACCTAGCGATGGTTGATACTCCAAACATCTCTTCAAGCATATGTCTCACTCCTTCTAACCACATCCCAGCGGAGGACAGTCCTCCCAGGACACAGGGAGGACACCCCAGTGCTCTTCAGAAACCTGGAGCAGCACTCTGCTGAGGGGATGGAAAGTCCTAACCGCGAAAGGTGGCAAAGGAGAAGCCCCATCCTGCTGCACAGCACTGCCTCCCTGCTTCCTTGCATCCCTCTGACTCAAGCAAAAAGAATCCAAGGAATTATATCAAATGGAAGAAACCAGCAACAGCTAGCTCTGCTGTTTAGGAAAGATTTCAGATCACTTCACAAGAAAAAAAGGGTTTCTCTTCCTTGTTTTATTTTGGACTTTATAGGTACCTTTTCAGTAACACTTTGCTTTCCATGGGTCCTTTCAGGATGAAATCTGGAGCAAAGATTGGACAAAACAGAGCTGAAGAGCAAAATCAACCGGCGTGAGACTCCAGCCAGTGCATGACAGGGTTATTTGCACTAACCCCTGTCCCCCTTCCCTAAAAGGCTTTTAAAGGGCAAGTGGGGAAAGTACTCAAGAGCATAAAGCATTCACAACTCCACTTAAAAATCAAATCAAAGGCTTCTCCAAAGCTTTCAGCTCCCAGCTCTGAAGTGGTTACTGTGAAAGGTGTTTCTACTGCACTACAGTCTATAAATTAATGCTGCAAACTTGCCCTTTTTCAGTGTGAAGGTAAACAAACAGATTGTTTTAAGCATCCAGGAACTGAACTAATATGCTGCATTTTCAGCCAGGAAGAATGTTTTCTCACTCATTTTTATAAATTGAATATCTCCTCCTTGAAGTTCCAGTTTAAAAAGAAAAACGCAGCTAAAGCTGCCAATTGTGAAAGAGTCATGTGATGAGGCTTTACAGACTTGACAGCGCCGTTAAACCCAACGACAACAAAGTGGTAAAAGAGAATGAGAAACAAGGCTTTAGAAAAAGTTGAAACATTTTTGTAATTTGCATTTACATTGTGACTCCTCAATTCCTTTTCTAAAGGACAGTAGGAGTTGAAATAATTGGTGTAATAATTGACTTCTGGCTTTTTAAATTTCACATGGATCAAAAGCAAAAATGAAACAATTCTCTTCTTATTACTAGACAGCTTGTTAGAGCTTCTAAGTATCTGGGCAGTTTTCAGCTGCAAAGGAGCAGTAGGAAGAGCAAAGGGAACTTTGAGTGTACCCTTTGAAGGGGCTTTGCTCACGCAGCAGGGCAGCAGCACATCTACCCTCTCCCAGTGCTGCACACACACACGGCTCCCCAGAAGGCAGCGCTGCCCAGGAGCAATAAGCCACCTTTCCAGGCATAGTGTCTCACTACGGAGAGAGAAAATGCTGCCAATCATGGAGGCAAGAGACAGGAGAACTGCCACCCTGTCAGCTGCCTCCAAGCAGCAGGCTGGAGCAGGTTGAATTTGCTGTCCAAGCAGGGAGCACACAGCCTGGAGGCCACTGGCTGAAGATCCCTAATTTAGACAAAGTCTTCCAACAAAAAAGCAATTACTGTGCCTCAGCAGAATTGAAACAGCCAGAGCATTTCAGGGATTTGTCATCATCAGGAGGTACTTTCTGAGGACAGAGAGGGCGGAATGAACATGCACAAAGTTGCTCCACGAAAGGGATTTTGAAGACGAGTTGGTCTCTACCGCTGCACTGCAGATGCTCAGAGAAGGTGCCCCTCCAGCATTTGGATGCTAGCGTGTCTTTTAACACCTGTTGCATCCTCACATCACATCTGTGCTTCAGAGTAATGTGATGACAAGACTGCAAAAACCAGAATGCCCAAAACTTGTGAGAGGCACCACCAAAACTGGGACTGCAGCTCTCACCTGGGCAGACAACCCTTTTCCAGAGTATCTATCAGTGCTGTGCATACGTGGAGGTGGGAAGATATAAACACAGTCTAGGTGCAGTCTTGTCAAAGCAAGACTCAATGTATGCCCTAACCACTTCAGCAAAAATAAACCTACAGAGGCAACTTGATGTCAATGACTTTTAAAAATAGATACTGATGGGTAAAAGGAAAACCAAAATCTAAATGCTCTCCGAGTGCACACTCATGTCCTCAGCACTAACAGCAGCTAGTGTCTTCCTGGCAAGGCACCACCAAGTTCCGGGTCTAAATCCCTTACTTGTGGCATTTTAACCAAAGTTAAAACACCACAGAAAAATCTCCCCTTGAATTAAGAACTGCTTTCTGCTGAGCAGAGCCGAGTACCAAAAAAAACCCTTCTAAAACAATCAAAAAGCAAAAAAACCCAGTAGTCTCAACTGTAAGTTTTATTACATTCACTATAGAAAGATTTGTTTCCTTAACTTTTACAGCCTGCATGCTCATCTTGGTACTACTGCTGATCATATTGACAGATACGCTTTGATAGTCAGACCTCCCAAAGCTTTCATAACTCTCCTGAAATCTAAAATTAGACAGCCAGTTACCAAAATACCATTCACCATCCTTTTAAAGAGACATTAGAGAAACCTGACCAAGCATTCTGTACCCACATAAAAAACCATATTGTTCAACAACATTTCACATTGCGTAAACAATGTAATACAGTGCAGAAAAAAATATTTTGTCAATGACAATTAGAAACTCTTTTCAGACAAATAAGCTACTGAGAAAGCAATTCCTACAGCTTTAAACCCCTAGCAAAGGCTAAGCAAGGGATACAGGAGCTTGCAGGCAAGCGTGGGAGAAAAAACCACAAGGATCTTGTGGCTTAACAGGCAGCAGTTTACAAAAGCAGATTCCATTTAAATGCTAGAGATGCCACGGCAAAATTTACTGTACAGATTTGGTCAACCACAGATTCATCAATACAACAGTTAAGTCCATTAGAGCCATAACACAAAAAACACTGCAAAAATTACCGAGTACCACTTCTGGAGCTAATTATTTTATAGAAGACATATTAAATGGCCAGTGTTAAACAGCTATTATATAATTCTCTTTTAGATATTTCAAAAAATTACTGTACAAATTTAAGAACTGGGCTGGGGTAAACAGCCAAGGTGAAGCATGCTTTCCTTTACACCACTGCTACTGGCTTTGGTGTTTTTTTTTTTTTTGATTTTGTGTTGAATATTTCACCCAAAGGGGAAGAAAACCCTCTATTCCCAGCAAGATCATTTCAGTGATTTCACCTACTTTCCACCAGCATTTAAGTTAAATACGTCCCCACTTTTCACCATCTCAAGTGTTACGCACAGTAAATGTGACAGTTCTGCTTGCACACAGAGCCAGCACTGCAAGACTGCTCACTGAAAAAGCATGCTACCAGCTACAGGAGCTGTATTTTAAGGCACAGAGAAGCTGACTGCTCCTGAGCACAAAGCCACTGCTTAACAGAGAGGCCCCTTTATCATTCAAACAGTATTAAAGGAGTTAAATCCAATATACTGGTGACTGTGCTACAACGGATTAGGTGTCCATCCTGAAATTTAAAAACTCCACTTAACCCCAGACAGATTCCAATTAATATTAACTACTTTCAGGACAAGTTTAGCTCAACACTAACATTTGGTGCAGACCCTAATAAAATACTACACACTTCAACATTTCCTTTTTGATAGTGGAGAAGTATGTAAAACTGTTCTTCATTAAATTTAAATAACACTCATTAATAAAATATTGAGGATGTGCTACTTTAAGACATCAGGAAAAAATATAAATTGGTGATAATGTTATTTCTATTTTTAAATACATCCCACAGAGGCACCCAAGATAGATGAGAAGTGCTAAGCCCATCCCACAAGCTTATTTATTTATTTAATACTTCTTATGTGCTATTTTTAACCACAGCAGACAGCAAAAGGCATCCATTAAAAAAGATTACATTGGTTAGATACTTCCTCACACAGGTTAGGCAAGTGCGATATCTGGCTGAATGCTGCATTAAGGAGAGAGGTTTTTTTTCTCCCTATCCTCTAGGTTTCTAGAATAAAAAAACAATTTTATTTTTGCAGCATCAGCTAGGCCAGAATCTGTATCTCCAAATCTCTGTCGGTCCTTACTCACTCCCCAGCCGCCTCTTCCTACTCCGCGTCTTCCCTCAGGGTTTAATTTTGTAAGTAATGCACAGTTTGAATGCATATACAACATGCTTAGCGCACAGGGGCAGTTAAAATGTAGGTATGTGTGTCTCGGTTTTTTAAGCCTCAGTTGTGCACAGAGAAAAGAGAGGAAACGCCACAGTGTCATAGTATTGCATCACTTTGCAGAAGACCGTTCCTTAGTGAGAAAAAAATCAGCTAAAAATTTGATATTTTTTCAACAAAAGGAATTTATCTTTCTTGATCTTGATTTTCAGGATTCTTTGGTGAGCTAAGAAATCAAAAGAAGAACATTCCATCTTCATCTATCTCATTACAAATGTACCACGTACCAAAACACCACAGCTACATGCTCAAATTATTTACTTAGGCAGAAAAAAAATACCTTGACTTGATTTCTACATGTCACCTTCCTAAATGGTTGATTTCTTTGGGGAAATACAGAGTGTTTTCCTGCACAGGCTGAGCAGCAAATCCTCCCCTTTTCCTCTCATTTGAAAAGCCTAACCTCCAGCAAGGTGCTCTGGCACTCCCAAGCAGTTTCCATCTGCGTTTCTGAGGGACCAGAAGACAAAACTGCATGTGGACATTTATTTAGGTGTTATTACAGGAGGCTCCGCAAGCATTTGAAGTCTCTCCCTAACTTTGCTATAGAAGACATATCCTGAACTGGAGGTGTATTTGCTGCCTGGCCAGGCAAACAGCTACAGACAGAAAAGGCATAAAAGATGAATTTCAGAGGTAACACTCCTGTGCAGGGCCCAGGGCAGGGTGGGAGGACAGTTGTGGATAAATCCAGGTGGTAATGGAAGTCGGGTCAGCACAGGACTGGGTAGCTAATGCATAAGCAACAGCTGGATTTCTTAACAGCTATTTTTCATTCTTTTTAAATTTTGCACAAAGCATCTCTTTTTGTAAACAAAAACACAGAGGTTTTTGGTGTCACTCAGAAGAAGGACAGTTTGTTTGTCCTACCTGCCTTGAGACAAGGTCAGTTTGCTGAGAACAGGCATTAGTGAGCCCATAAATGGAAAGGTTTTATTCATAATCTATTCATACATTGACCAACAATGCTTGATGACTAGGAAATACTTGAATTTCTAAAATAAGTCACTTTCTCTGTAGTGGAAAGGTCACATTGCACAGAGAAGTATGCAAGCTGATGATGCACAAGACAAGTGTCCCCAGTGGAAAATTGAATAAAAAGCAAGCAATGCAATTTTGCCAGTACAGAAATCACTACTATGCTCAAGATCCTGGATAAATATTCAAAATATTCTCTGTATTTGGAATATGGCCTCAGGTCAGGCCTGGCTTGGGCAACAGAGCCTCTGATAAGAGTTTGATTCCCGACTTATTTCGGAAATATTCTGAACATTCTGCATGTGGGCCTCAGAAAGCAGACAACAGTCTGCCAGTATCAGGCAGGACCCTAAGCAAACTTCTTCTGAAAAGCCCAACTTCAGGAGTTCACATACTTCTTCCCCCTTAAGTATTACATTCAATGACACTGAAAGGCTCTTTCCAGCACACGGCATCCATCCTACATTCCTCAGGCTGCCCCAAGAGAAGAAATGCAAGTTATCTGCCCAGTTTCAGATTTTAGCTTGCAACAAGAAGCTGCCAAGTCTTAAAGCCTGAAACACATTTATAAAGTCTGAGCTTAATAAGCAGTTATTCAAGAAACTAAGAAACACTATTTTCAAAAATTGGGAGTGTTGAAACTATAAATCACACATCTTCCCTTCTTGCAAGTGAAGAACGTGGACACGTGAGCGACTCGACCTCAGAATCCAAAGACAGGCTTAAACTTCCAGGCAGGCTTAAACTGCTTAAACTTTCCCACTTGAACAAAATCCTCCTCTGCAATTACAAGTTGTTATGCCACTCTTAACAAGAGGAAGCAGAGACCCAACATGTCAAACAGCTCCTTTGCATGACTTGATGCCATAAGCCTCATGTTTCCCCTGGAAATGCTGCTGTTCCTATGTACACTTGTGCAGCATTTAAAGTGAATACAGAATCTAATGCTGTCAAAATAGCTCATTACCAGGGTCTCATTAAGTTCCATAACTGCATTATACAAATAATATTCCTCTCACTGCAAAAGCATGCTCATGATTCAAAGTTTCATGTGCTGAAAGAACTATGTTTCTATCAGTCTTCTCTGTATGGTCACAAGCAGACTCAGCCTCACTATGGAGGGTGAACATCTACACACAGAGACAATTTAGGTGAAGCTGAAGTCTGCTCTGGAGAGCAAACCACACAAGCAGTAAGACACCGTGGTGGAAGGTAATCCATACTTTGTTCAACCTACCCTAAATATTACATTGAGTTTTCATGACCTCTGCTATTTTTATTCTGTCAACTAAGCAAAACAGTGACTACCTTAGGTCCGCAAATACTCCCATCTCCAAGATACTAATTGCTTCCATTTATCTGAATGGTGACTTAAAATTCTCAGTAACTTCAGTTATTAATTTTGCCAGACCCCTCTCACCTATACAATTCTCTCCAGCTCACAAGCTGCTTAAACTTCCATCTGCTTCTGGGACATTTTCAGCAATATAGAAGTTTAGAAGGCCAAATATCCAGCAATGTTATAATTTAGAAAGAGAATATTATGTTGTTTTCTGGGGACACACACACACACACACATATATATACATATATATATATATTCTATTTAGAACCCAGTATTGATATAGAGAACCAAGAAGCCTGGCAGGTAATTCAGGCTTTCTAGATTCTGTCCAGTGTTATGAAGTAGTACAAGGGAAGAAACATGTATGACAGAGGCAAAAAGATTTTCTGATACCAGTTCCATGCTGGGCAACTTGACTCCACATGAGCTTATAGCAGGGAAATTATTCTCTCTCTCCAAAGGATCGGGCCTAGGATGTATAGAGACTCCCAACAGGTCTGTCAAAGAAGAGATCTGAGATTTCCTTGGCATTGGCAGGGTCTGAAAATAACTGACAGATTCCTCTTTAAGACTACAGCTACTAGAGAAACCATTTCCAAATGTGTAACCACCCTTGACAAAAACGCTCTCCTTATCAGTCAAGCCAGCAAAACACAAACCTCCTTGAAAACAAACAATGATCTGGAAGACCACAATAGACTGCCCATGAATTATGGAAAAGCCAGGTTGTGTTGCAGCACTGGAAGTTTCCACCCCTCAGTGACATTTCAGAGATCCTGACTGCTTAACTGGAGCGCGGAAAACAACACATTAAGGGACAGCTACTAGCAATGTTTCACACTTTAGTATGGGAAAGGACTGACAGATCCTCAAATCTGCTCTTTCCAAACTAAGTACAAGACTAACTGGGACTTTTTAAGGAAGTTTAGGTCCTAAATATCACCAATAAAAATGGTGACCCTAGACAGCATACCTTTTATACATGTAAAGAAGAAGTTAATTGTTGGTGCAAGCCTCTTTGTGCCCCTTCTGGAAGAGAGGGCACCATGCAGAGCCTAATCAGAACACATGCCTGCTTCAGTTTAGTGCACTTTGTAATGGGTGGGTGTGTCCCTTACTTTTTTTTGTGTGGGCTGGGTTTTGTTTGGTTTTAACTTCATCCTGATTGTTTCAGGTTGCTGAAGCTACAAATTCATTAAACTTTTTTTTCCCCTTTTAATAGAGAACTTGAACTATATTTCTGTTCCAAATAAAGTGATTAATTTCAGAAGGGTGGAGCAAGGAAGAACAGAGCTTGAAAAGAAAAAAATTCAGAGCAACAAAGAGAAAAGCACACAAAATAAGTGTTTACAGTTTGTCTCATACAAGATCTTATAGCAGACTGATAGCACCAAGTTTCTGGGAAAGTTTTCATAGTTTTCAGAAAAGAACCTTAAAAAAAAAAAAATCAACTGCCAAAGAAACCCATAAGGTTTTCAGGCAGAAAAAAAAAAATCCCTGTCAAAAAGGGAAGCTGGAAAAAAACAAAAGTGTGCCACCAAGCATCCCTGTGTTTCAAGAGATTATAGGCAACACTTGTGACTTTCTGTAGAGATCAGACACTTAAACTGTGCACTAAACCAGGTACCAGACCACACATTCAAACTCGGGTAACTAGAGAACGGTACCTTTTCTTGGTCCCTCTATACACTAACATGATTTTGCTTTGAAAAACCAAATAGGAAAACATACGTACTGAAACAGGGGTAATTTAAACTATTACACACATGTTCCAACTGATTCTCAGGTTAAAACCACATTTGCCTTAGCCTACTGTTACATTTCTCATAGGCCATGTCCATCTTAGGCGAACCTACCATGTGGTAGTGTTATGTTTGCACCATCAATGATTGCTTGTGCCAGTTCGTGATCATTGCTCTCGAAAGCGTGTGCAGCAGCCTTGAGGGCATCCCAAATCTCCTTACGACCTTCAAAAGCTGGTGCTGTGTCCCAGAACTCGTCTCTCTTGCTGCGCAGCTGCCCGTCTGTCATGGGGTAATCACTTTTCCATTTCGGTTTCTCTTTTTTCAAGGGCTGATTACGACCGAGAGCAACTGTGGAGGAGAAAGAGGGAAGGAAATTAAAAAAAGGTCATAGCACAATATCACTGAAGTGCCCTTTGGTTATTCTGTTTAGGATCAATGAAGTTAAGTTTATTTTTGGTCAATCTTGATCCTTTTTACCACCTCTTCTGAGGCATCAACTCCTTTCCCACGGGCTCCAAGCTGAGGAAAAACTGAAGGGCTACCTCCTGCTTGCTGATTTCACCTGCACTCCTGAACACACCACAGCTTCTCTCCAAGCTCCCTGTTAACTCTGCATTCCTCTGCCTGTGCTGGCTGGGAGACTCCCACCCACACAGACACCTTCCCAGGCTTTAGCAGCAGTATGGTGAAGCACCCCTTATCCCCACAGCAGGCTGCAGGGAGACCATGCTGCACCTGGACCCTGCTCTGTGCTGCTAGCAACTCTCTCTGCTCAACAAATGTGATACTCTGTTAACACAAGAGGCTAAATATTTATTTTTTTTTTGCATCATCTCCCTGTAAATGGTTTTAATTGAGAGTAAATGTATGTTGAAAGGCAAATAAGATGCAAAAAAGGCTTGAACTCTCAGAGACAGGAATCCCTAAAGAATAATCCAGGAATCCATCAAGCTTTAGAAAGTGGTTACTTTATTCACAGTAAACAGGAAAGCATTTGTTTCATTTTAACTACAGCTATTTTTGTGTCATAGTCAGCTAAGATAATCACATAGGTATATGTAGGCGGATTAAAATTACCTGATCACTTTAAATTACAGCACTGCTAAGGCTGTGCTAAACCCTCCTCCCGCATTTGAGTAAAGGGTTATTTCAGCTTCTGTTGAAGGAAAAGGAAAATGGAGTCAAAAATTCAGTGCATACCAGGAAGAATGTCTCCCTGCAAGAGTTAAAACCCCATTTCCTTCAGCCACCTCCCAGCAGGGAGAAGCTCAATGCTACTGGACCCTGCAAGGACAGCATGGGGAAGGGAGCAGCAACAAACCACAGAAACAGTTCTCAGCATGACTCAATACCGCAAAGCCTTGAATGCATAGTTTGAACGTCTCCAGAGGAAACGAAGTGTCCTTCAACAGTTAAACTAAATTAAAGTGTTTCTGCAGCTGGAAATAAGCAACCTCTCCACTGGACACGCCATAGAAACTGAGCAATGAGTACTGAAGGCTCCTGAAAGACGGGCAAGCTCCACAGGACTGAAGTCAGTTAAGGATCCCCCCATACAATGTTGGAGAGCTATCTCCTCCAGTGCTCCCTGTGAAGAGCCCTTGTCATCCCAAGGCAACAGAGGAACCCCAGCTGCCATCAGGCCAGGGAAGCACGACGAGATGCAGTCTGTCACTCCACGTCCACATTACTAAGGCTGAAATAGCTCTTACAAGAATGAGACACTGCTGCTGGGATAACAAAGCCTGGGGAGCAAAGCTGCTGCTTACCAGGTGCTCCTGGCTAGCCTGCAAGGAGAGCACCAGGACAAACACAGGGCTTTGCATTTAGCATCCTATATTCCACACGCATCCTCAGAGATTTCCTTTCTCCAGACCCTCTTATTTTCATGGCAGAAAGTTGACAACAGCTGACAAAAGCCTCTCAATCTTACTCCAGCATTCAGTTTTCCATCTAAGAATAGCGTAATGACTAAATATTCTTCATAGTTCTTAATCTGAATTTACGCTGTATCTCTAGAGTTAGCTACAAGCCATATTTATGGCAAATAGTGTTTGGGAGGGTGAGGGACACAACTGAGACAACTAAGTGTCAATATATCAGAAATACTGACTTCAGGTAAGCTGTAATATTTTGCAAAAATAGTATTTAATTCCAATATTTCTGCTCCTTCCTTGACTCTTTTCTCCTTTATCTTGACACTTTCAGATGCACTCAGCTTTTTTGAGACCAGCACTCGACACCAAGCTCTGGGTCGATGAGCAGTGCCTGGTGTGGCAGCAGGCATTCCAGCTTCACACAGGCTTTAACACGACCAAAATACATACGTGAGGTCACAACTTAATCTGATTTTATATGGCAACAGAGATATCTTCATTAATCCAGAACTCAGAATTACATTCACACTTAAGAAGCTGAGACTTAAGTCATTGAAAAACAGGACATTTAAAAGAACTCCTGATGGTAAGGTGACACTGTCAACTATGTGAAGACATGAGCCTTCATCAGATTAAAAAAACATTATAGAGGATACTTGCATGGAAACAAAGTGAGATCATCATTAGAAGTAGCAAATGACAACTGCATAGCACATATGCAATGGCTCCAGCTGTTATTCTCTATCCCATTCAGAAACTAATAATAATAAATTCCTGAATCCTTTCAAGTGACCACAAATGTTTATTGCTTTTTGTTTCCATGGGATTGCTTCCATGAGATTGCTTCCATTTGCTTTTGAAAGAAGTGCTGACCATTTAACAGATTTCAGAACAGCAACCCCAAGTGTTTACAAAATACTGAGTTTCCTGGCAAAGTCCAGCCTTTACTAGTCCAAGTCTCAGCTGAGCACACACAAGCTGGGAGCCGATGATGGCCCAGCCTAAAACAATGGTGATGGAGGCAGCCCAGACAAGATGGACTGCATGCATTGAACAGTGTATTGTGAAATTGTAAAAACATATGTGGTCCAACACTTAAACAAGGCATTGTTTCCTTATTAAGGCTTAGCAGTCAGAGCGTGAAAATTTCAGAGAGATGGACTGAACAGGACACTGTAAGAAACTGTGTCAGCAGGAGTCTTTTCTTCCACTCCAGCTAACATCTGTTTGCACACACATTCAATGAATGCTAATTTACCCCACAGGGCCCTCTCTTTCTCCCCAAACATTAATTATGAAAGCGGGTTAAAGGCACTCCCCACGTCCTGGAGCACGGTGGTGTCGGCCGCACACAGCCCTGCCTGCCCTGCTCCCAGCACCACCACAAACTGCAACAGCCAGTTTCCCTCCCTCGCTTCCCCCTTTGCCCAAGACAGCATCTGAACATAGTGCTCTTCACTAGACAGGAACAGCAGGGAGAGACTACAGAGACAGAGATCCTAACAGTCTCAAGGAACTTCTCTCTGGAGATACAATCCTTCCTATACAGGCGGTGGTGATGATACAGCCAGTGGTAAATTATTTTTCTCAAGTTGGATAGAAGGTTGGTGAAAGAAAATGACTCCACAAATGCCTCTAAATCCAAATCCATTCCAACAAGCTATCTACCCCAGTACTAAGCTTTTGAACACCACTTGGCTTTACCAGCCAGTATTCAAAAAGGCCTTTAGCATGTTTACTATTCATTAGAAGTGCTTCAAGAATCCCCTAAAAGCCTTATGCCCCTCCTGAAGAAATATTAATCTCTTTCTAGCTTTGTGGATAGATGGAGCAGAAGAGATACAAGAAGGGGTCGACATGTAAAAAAAAAAAAAAAAAAAAAAACATCTAAAAGGACTCAAAGTTTTTACTCATGTTTTAGTCACCAACATGAAATATCACTAGGTGAATTTCTACAATCAAAGCTTTGGACCACATCAAAGGACCTTCCCTTTCCTGTACTAAGGCTGATAAAGACTACTCAGAATAGGCAGTGAAACAAACAACAGCCACCTGAAACACTTTGTCAGGTATTTACAGTGTCAGTTTTATATTCCTCACTTTAGAAGTAAACTAGAACTCAAAAGAAAATATTGATTAATTTAAGGCCATGCATATCAGAGGCACAACCAGCTTTCAAGATCTGCAAGAGAAAGTAACATCCACATTAATTTTTCATCTTACATCACTTCAACATATAAGTAAGAAATTATTAATAATCGGCTTGAAAATATGAATAGTTTTATAAATGCCAAGAAGATGTGTTCTCTCTTAAGCAATATGGAAAGCTGCCCATCTCAAAAGGTGGCAATGGTTTATACTTTTGGCAAGGGATCTATTTAGAAGGAAATGCAGAGACCATGAACAGTCTCCTTTTCAAAAAGGAAGAGATTGGCACATTAGTGACAATCCAAAACGATTTAGATCATACTTGCTCCAATAGCTCACATACTCAGGTGGAGCTGTGCATCCCGAAGAGGGGTAAGAAGTTGCTGACAGGCTGCAGGACCTTGCTCAGGAGCAGCCTCCCTCTGGGAGGAGAACCACACAGGCCACTGCGTGGCCTTACAAGGGATCTTCCTGGGCTGCTCAAAGCAGTGGAATCAGAAAGGTTATCGACTCTTCTTTTCAGTGAGCTTATGCAGATATATCCAGATATTGAAATCAGTTTCTTAACAGAATGTCAGAAAATGTCTATGCAACTTTTCTTTTTAACAGCTGCTGTGTTTGTTATGTCACTATCCCTGTGGATCACAGCACTGCTGCCTTCTCCGAAGTGAACCAGATGAATAGGAGCAGCTGGTATCAGAAGAGTCTCATACTAAAAGCCAATACCCAGCTAAAGCATTCATAATTCCCAGTTTATACACCCATGAACTGTAGCACTCAATAATCAAATTGGATAATATTTCTGCCCCAAAGGGCTTACTGTCAAATCAAATCACGCAAAGGCAACAGCTCAATGAGACATCAGACAGCTTATAGCCTCTGGAGAAGGACAGGTGGACTTCTGCTGTAATCGTAAATCAGATTTTCCTCCTTCCCTGTTACTGACCACACAAGTAAGCCTTTAAGAAAGGCCACAGAATTTGGTCCCCTGTTACAGCCCAGAGTTACCTCTGTCAACTCAGTTAAAAACTTAAGCACTTGGCGGAATGTCTCCTTTGCTGCCAGTCTGACTTGAGTTTTTCCCTCCCACCTAATTTCTTCAGGTATCTTTCACCTATTTCTTAAAATAATGCCAGGAATAAAATTTGGCGTGTTAAATTCATGCAAGTGCTCCACAGTGAATGTCTTCCTCTTCCTTTGAAACAGAAGGATATGTTGCTTGCAGCATTAGTCTTTTCCTGCTCTTGTAAGAGGCAAGAGAAGCTATCCCATTTTGGCCAAAGCATGTGCTAGAAAAGTCTTTGTCCACACAGCCCACCCAGGGCATGGAAAGCTTGGCAGTGCAGCTCCCAGGAGCACACATTTGGACTAGACATGCTCCACTTTAGGCCTGGAGGCCCAAAGCTGTTTATCACCAACACATCCACTGGTCACTGTGTGAACAGGTCCCTTCTGTGCTCTGCGTCTCTGCTGAGGTGTATGAAGACTGACTCACAATAAGGAACAAGTGCTGGGGAAGGCTGGCATGAAGGACCCTCAACCTGTGGAGCACGAGTTAAGAGCTGATATAGGCAAATGTTAGAAGATAACATCAAAGTGTTGAAATAACATTAGCATCAGGAGAGCCTTGCAAGATCTGGTAAAGTATGCATCGGCTTTTTTTCTTCAGGAAAACATCTAAAAGATAAAGACAACTACATAAGTGTTGAGAGATGAAAAAGATTTTGAATGAACTGTGAGGAAAGGAGCAGTAGCACCAAACAGAACTGCTGAAGGAAGGACAGAAAATCCCCGTCTATCTGAATGGCAAAGATGAGATGGAAACTGCTCTCAGTGGAAAAGCTGGAATTTGACAACTGTCAGGCTCCACAAGAGGAGGACAGAAATGATAAGCTGTCAAGGAAACACCACAGATCAAGATTTGCAGAGGCTGAGGACGGTCAGGAGAACGTGGCACACAGGGACTGCTTGGTTTGCTTTAGCTGCAGACACTCACAGCTTCAACAGGAGAAGTGATATCCTCCCAGGGACACACAGTTTGAGTAACAGCAATGGGTAATTATTTGAAGACAGTCAGGAGAAGCTAACTAAATATTATACAAATTGAACTAATGATCAAAAAAATATTTTCTTTACAAAATTGCTTCCCTGTTGAGGATCAGTTGCTAACAAAGTATTTTTCTAAGACAAATGAAACAGATTATTACCCGTGAATTCTCTTATAGTAGTAGTCCCAAGGGTTTCCCTCCCCACAATCAGCGAGCAGTACTCTATCAAATGAGTCTCATTTTATATCTATTTTGCTCCAATTTCCTTCACAAGGTATCTTGTAATTTGGTATCAATACTTAGATACAGCTCATCCCAATCATTTTCTTGGCATTGCTCTCTAGTGTAATCCTTTCAGTAGTCAAATTACAGCAGTATTTGGAGGAAGAGTTGGTACAAAAGAGAGGTACAGAAAAACAGGGAAACCAAAGAGAGGGCAGGGGGAATGTACTGCATTTAAGAAGTAGACAATTTAAATTACATTAAGTAGCATAGGCTTACACAATTTAAATTACATTAGAGAAGCCCAGGCTTACACAATAAGGGGAAAACACCAGAATCTTATCTGTTTATTGCTAGTTTTCAGCATTTTTGTTTCTTAAGTAGGTTACATTTTTGCAAGTCAAGAACAGTATTTTGGAAAGGAAATGTCCCTGGACAGTAGTAAAAGACTTTCAGTCTTGCAAATGAAATATTTCACTGAGCAATTCAATTTTCCTAACAAGGGAATGAAGGAGCACCAAAATTTCATACGAAAACTAAATGAAATATCTATTAGTACCATCCTGAGAGAATCCAGAGCAGCGTAACATTTTTAGGGACCCTGCAGGACTAAGACATTAGTTTTCCAAACGCTGTGTGTAGGTACATAGAAACAAACACCATGCTTGAATGTTACGTTTTAAGCTTTTTCATGAAGGGAAACTGGAGAGGGTGAAATGAACACGACAAAAAAAAAAAAAGATTTCCTAATAGAAATTCAAGTTATGCCATTAAACAGATGTGTAATGAAACCCCAGGCAACAGACTCAAATCCATGTCACAATGGTGTAGGCAAACCATTTAATTTTTCAGCCAGACGAGAAGTAAACTTGTGTTGTGAAGCTTTTTTTGGAGCAGCAAACCCAGCAAAGACAAATCTGCACACAAGTAAACTCACCAGCCAGCCCCAGGGGCTATTTCCCCTTTCTCCTACTTGAAAGGGGGCAAAGGAGGGATGAAAAATAAATAAAAAAGACCCATCAGATGTTGAAGGGAAAGAACCAGTGAGACATGTCATGCTGGTGCTGAATGATGCATGTGGTCCCTCTGGGAAAGGAGTGCCACCAGTCAGTCACTCGTGCCACCCCTGTGCTCAGTCAGCCAGCACTGGGTCCCCTGTGCAGATACTGCCTGCTTGTGCTGGCACTGAGGGTGTTGTGAGGCATTGCTCAAAGCAGGAGCAGGGAACATGCCTCCCGTGTTTCTGCAGGTGTCAACTCTTACCCAGTACCTTCCTCCAAAAGGAGTTAATTGCACAGAAGAAACTGTAGTGAATAAAATGCAAGTTACACCGGTAATTACAGCCAGCCTTGGACAAGTCCTACAGGCACAATGCTTCCCTGCCTCTCCACATATACAAGGCACTAAATCTTAGCTGAGTCAGTCCAGAGGCTTCACAGCATGAGATACAAAACACGTGAAAGGATGAGGGCATACAAATGTGCTGGACAAAGACAAAAATTGACTCTAACTACTAGCTATTACACTGTATTTTCCATTTCTCCTGTCATTTTCAACAGGAACTGCAGAAGAAATCAAGAGAGCTTGGTATTTTCAGGCAGCTCATCACTCATCACCCCTTACATTTCAAAGAAGCCAGCAGTACTGCAGCAAGAAATAAGCGCTTCAAACTCTTGAGGTCTGCTCCTTGATGGTATAAGCAGATCCAAACACCCCACCTCATCCCAACACACACCCATCGATCCAGATGACCAACAGCATCGATGGTTGCTCTGTGCTGGGACACACTGCGACAACAGTCACCTGTCACAGATGTTCCAGCTGTATTAGTGTCTGATGTTTCATATTTTGTCTAACATAATTCACAGCCTACAGCCAGCTGGCAAGAGGTGAACAGCCTCCCGTTTATTCATGCAGGTTTTTGAAGGACAATTCCTCTGCTCCCAGAGGTGCAAGAGCAGGACAGCAAACCCCGACGGTTACAAACGCCCTGGGCAAGTGCTGTCGGATGGAGCAATAATGCAAACAAAGCCATGATGAAGTTCTCCACTGTTACTTGCCTCAACATTTCAAATGGTATTTTTCAAAGGGAATTTTTCACATTAGTCTCCTCCAAAAGCTCAGCACTATTCCTAGCATTAATTCTATGGCTTTATTATTAGTTTACAAAAGTGTTGTGGTTACTCATGAGCACTGCCTGCCCACCCAGCTTTCTGCTGGAACCATAAGCAAAGTATTTCTCCATCACCTCGATTAAGCTCATTATGCAACTCCTCCTGACAGACAAATAAGGGTCTAAGGGAGCAGACACCTTTGCAGAGTCACCACCTCAGATCCTTAGTGTTTCAGTCAAGCGGTGACCACAGATGAAGCAGGAGCACTGTCAGGCAGGGCAAAGGCCAGATGATGCCTATCTGTCTCTATGGGACGCCACCAGAGGAATCCTGGAGCCACAAACTCTTGCAGTTGGTAGGAAGAACAGCAGTAGCTATACCGTCTGCGCAACATTAGCTTCAGCCCTGCAGTGAAGTTCTAGTAGTGCTGTGGTGGAACAGCTTTGAGGGACAGACATTATCAATGCAATTACCTGTCAGCACTGTTTACACTAGAATTTACACTGCTCCTATCTCTGGTAGATGTAGGTTTTCAGCTGGGTGTAGAAGAGGATAAAGATTTACTCGCTCGCAAATCACAGCGTGAAAGCACCAGGACCTTTAACCTGTACTGTCTATAGTGCACAGCTAGACTAGCTTTTTGGAAACCTATCCATTAAGGAAGCTGTCAGCAACATGAAAAATATTTTATTTGAGACAGGTTGTATGATGAACATGCTTCTTTTTACTTCTGCAAAGCATAGCTTAAGTCAAAATTCCATCACAGCTGAGAGCCTGGCATTAATGCAGCTTCTCACATGCAAAACAAAATCAGCGCAGCAGAGCTGGAAACTGTTGTGGGAATGTGGTGGGAAGCTGCACAGAGCCTACCTAAAAAAAACCAAAGGAGACAGCTTTCCGTCTCCCATCACAAGGAAGATGCAACTCAGCAACTTCACTTTTAAAGTACTAAAACCCTTTTGCATCTTCCCCTCGACTGAGTGAGCAGGGCAACTTCACACACATGGGATAAAACTGCAGTGATGAGTTCCTCTGACGGGTCAAGTGCATGCCACTGCACAGCCGTGACACGGGCACCTGCCCGCTGCTCCATGCCAGCAGCACAGACCAGCCTCAGCTGCTGGCCTGGCTTTAATACAAGGAAAGATCCAGCGTTCCCAGCTGCAAATGAACACCGTGCAGGCTCAGGAGCCCCTTCCTCCTTGATAACGTCCCCCTCCCTCTGACCACTGCGTAACAAGCATCTATAGAAACCACTAAGGAAAGACGTCAAGATATTTACCGGAAGATG
>NW_008610317.1:13772-19645 GCF_000691845.1 Merops nubicus | reverse complement strand
TCCTGCTGTCAAAAAAACCCTTAAAGATGGAAGTGCTGCAAGAGCTTCTCTACGTGTTAACAGCCAAGTTCTGAGCACTCTGAGCAAGGCACAAACCAGGGCCTGGCTCAGCAGCGTTTCAACCCAAGCTTTGCTTTTCTGCTGGCCGAAGGCAGGGAGTGGCACGGGCAGCGCCAGCCTCTGTCACGGAGCCCCAGACCGACCACACAAGGTCATCACAAATCCCCGCAGTTCGGCAAGCGACAGGCTGGGACATCTGCTGTGCATCTGGCCCGTGGTTAACACATCACCAGTACTTACAACACTAGCACAACTGTCATGTAAAAAAAGGAAAAAAAGAAAAAAAGGGGCAGCTTTATCTTTCATCCTGCCAGAATTATAAGAAATATTAAGCTGATAATTTTCTTTAAACAATGCAGCCGGTTCCACACTAATAAGGTGCAACCGTGCTGAAGGCCAGGCAGCACACCCTCCTCAGCTCACCCACACCTACGCATGATGATGCTGCTTCTCAAGTTTTTCTGAAAGTTGCCACCACAGAATTTACTTTATTACCACATGTTAACCCAGACTTCTGCAGCTCCCAGCCCATTCACTGGGTCAGGAGGAAGGACAGCAAGGGAAGAGCTGGGGTACTTCACTGAACCAACAGAAACAAGCTCTGATAGGACTAGAGAGATTCAGAACTAGTTCCAACATAATTCAAACCTTTTTAGGTCACCAGTACTAGTTCAGTGCTACCTAGGAAAATTTTAAAACCAACAGAGAGCCTAAAAATCCATAGTGTAACCGCTAAAGCAAAATTGCTTAGGAGGAGCTGCAAAAGTTGGCACAATTTTCATATCCCATCTCACCACAGCGTTAATTTGCATCAGGCTATGTTGCATTAAACCCTTCCACCAAAATCTGAAATTTATCACGGTCTGTGTGATATAAGGTACAAGGTAGAGGACAGATGGCAAATTTAATGTTCCTAATGAATACTTAGGTGAACATGGCATTGCTTGCCATGTCACTTCTGCCATGCACAGCAGTCACAAATTCCAGAAGGGCGTGAACAAAAAAGCCTCCAAGTGGGTAACTGTTTTTATAATGACCAATGATTAAATTAGCTTAGTTACAGGATCTAACACCATGTCTTGAATTTATTCCAGTGTCACAGTTATTGGCAGGGATAAAGTTTCACATTAGCCAATTAACTAAATGCACTATTACTGTATCTCAGCTACTTAAGCTCATCAGTTAATTAAGAGCTCAGTATAAGCTGAAAATAGAAATCTTACCTGACACACATACCAAACACACATTATCTTAATGATTTAATTTTACAGTTCCGCATTACGTTCCACAGGTGCCATTTGGAAAACCAAAAGGCAATTGCTTAGTTTAAGGAACAGGCAAAAGACACATAAGCAAACATTTAAAGACTTAATCTAAGAAATTGTATTGCTGCTTGTATTACTGCTTTACTAAGCTCTCTTTTATAAGGTTGTTTTTCATGATAAAATTGCCATTTCACACTCATTACAAATTACTTCTGTATCAATTTTTAGATGCTTTCAACTCAGTTCCCATTTCAGAATTTTTATCTTAGTCTCTAACCCAAGACTACCAGTAATTTCTGGGGCCCATGCCCCGGTACTTTGGAGCAGTGGGGCTGCCGGCGCAAGCTCGGGAAGCAGGGCTGGGGCACAGAGCTGTGCTAAGCCCCCACAGCTGCAGACCAGCCTAACGGGGGGCTAATGCACTCTCAATGCTCCTCAGACATCAAGCTGCTTTCTGCAAAGTAATCCCTCAACCAGCTCTTAGCTGTAGGTGGCAAGGTCTTTAACAGCTGCCAAGTCAGTCCTGCCATATACGGCACCAGCACACCAGTGATTTAGGAGCAGAAAATCGAGAGCCCTGCTTGTTGATTTTTATCCTTTGAGATCACACAGCACAAGTCATGACACCACAGCATCACTCAAGACTCCCCCAGAAGGTGGATCTGGTTTTCCATCTACTACCAAGCCCATCTTTTTGGAAAATTTGTCCTTCCTGGAAAGTTTACAGCCATAGGATAAAAACAATGCAAGGCTTTGGAGAGGTGAGACTTCATTTCTGTGGCACGTTAACTAAAAGCCAACTAAACCCCCAAAACCCCAACCTAATAAAACCCCCTCTATAGTTCAGCTGCCTTTAGCACAAAAGGCTCTTCATCCACAGAGGAGTTTTCTACATGCTGCACTATTTTAACTAGCAGGACTTGTCTTCCTCCCCTACTGTCCCTTGTTTCCCATCAGTAAAAAGCAATTCATCACATTAACAAACCAGTGTGACCACAGAAGCAAAATGGTCACACCACTGAGTCTCCAGGTGCTCCCCAGCATCAAGGCACCAAAAGAACAAGGTCCATTTTAATATTCATACATTTGACTGGGCACACTAACTTCTGCATGGCTGAAGTCTGACAACTGGTGGCTTAAGGCCCCAGTGAAAATTAAAACCATTAACTTCTCTTCTATAGTCAATACTTTCTGGATCCACAATTCAGTTAATAAGTTTGAAAATTTTCACGGAAGTACAGGTGCTCACAGCCTAAGCAAACTCCAGCCTTTAGTTCAATGGCATGTCACACAAAACAAGTGGGGAAACAAGACAATTAAGGAAAAATGACATTGCATTTCATATGTTTAAATATGCAATTCTGAAACAACACTCCTGTATTTTCCTGGACAATCCTCCTCCAAGAAACTCCAACACCCAAGACTGAAAAAAGCTCAGAAGCTGGATGGTCTACAAATGGGTGTAAAGGCCAAGAAGCATCACTGGCTCAAAAGATGCAACCCTTGGGCTTCTCAGACAAGAGTGATACAGAGCAATCAGCAGTTGTCTTGGGATGCTGAGAAAGCCCACTGCTCCCCACATCCCCACCAAAGGTGAGGTCATACAGGAAGAACAAATGAAGGTAAGGTTGAACTACCTGCCTGAAAATTAATTCATTAAAACTAATTAACTGACTGACAATTCTGTTCTCCAGCTGAAGATGCTGGAGATTACAAAACACAGGAGGAAAACAAAAACTAAGCCCTGCAAGGGAAGTTCCCAGGAAGAGAAACTCCATATTATGACCACCTGAGAGCATGGAAATAGGATAAAGACTACCTTCTTCTGTGGAAAAGCAAAGCTGGACAATTTCCCTACCATCCATCCAGGTGTCTCACCCCATATCTCAGTGCCCTCTGTTCCTCTCCCATGCCACAGGACACATCTCTTCTGGAGACTGTTACTCTGCACCGATATGGTGATGTCATAAAAACATAGAATCCCTTAGGTTGGAAAAGACCTTTAAGGTCATCAAATCCAACTGTTAACTCAGCACTGCCAAGTCCACCGCTAAAGTGGGCCACTAAGCACCACATCTTTTCAACACCATCCTGGCTTCTGCCAGAAGTCAGCGTGGCCAGCAGGGCGAGGACAGAGACTGTCCCTCTGTACTCGGCGTTGGTGAGGCTGCACCCTCAATCTTGGGCTCAGTTTTGGGCCCCTCACTACAACAAAGACATTGAGGTGCTGGAGTGTGTCCAAAGAAAAGCAATGAAGCAAGTGAGGGTCTAAAGCCCAAGTCTTCTCAGGAGTGACCAAGGGAACTGGGATTATTTAGTCTGAAGAAAAGGAGGCTCAGGGGAGACCTTGTCGTTCTCGACAACTACCCGAAAAGAGGTTGTAGTGAGGTGGGGGTCAGCCTCTTCTCCCAAGTAACAAATGATAGGATCAGAGGAAATGGCCTAAAATTGTGCCAGGGGAAGTTTAGATTGGACATCAGGAGAAATTTCTTCACTGGAAGAATTAAACAGTGGAACAGGCTGCCCAAGGCAGTGGTTGAATCACCATTGCTGAAGGGATTTAAAAGACAGGACATGGATTAGTGGTGGACTTGGCAGTGCTGGGCTAACAGCTGGACTCGATCTTAAAGGTCTTTTCCAACCTAAACAATTCTATGACTCTGTAATATTTTATGTATTATTTACTAGTAATGACCAGACAACTTAAGAAAACCAAGCTGCCTTTTGAAAAACATGTATGTCTGGCTATTTTATAGATGCCAACCTCTTAGCCATAAGGAATTCCTACCTTTCAAATATATCTTTTGTTGACAAAACTTATTTATTCCAGAGATAGAGACAAGTAATAATACTTAAGGACACTAGTGCATTGCTTAGATAATTAGAAAGCCACCATTCATCTTCCTAACCTAAAGTGAAAAGTATACAAATATATATACAGGTTGCAACAAAGGCTTTAATGTCTCCTACATCCAGGTAGAAATAAAATTCTACTGTTAAATGGAAGCACCTGAACAAAGTAGCCTTAAAACAACATCCTTCCAAGGCCATTTTAACCCCTTGTAGATGTACTCGGGGGAAAAAAAAAAATCCCTCCTACAGCCCATGGTCAAGGATTATTGATGTAATCCAACTTTAAGCATTTAACCGGAGGTGGCCGAATTAGGAGCATAAACAAGGCAGCTCACTCTGAGCATAAATCTCAGCTTCTGCTGTTGACCTCCTTGAGCAGGAGCCTGCTACTCTCCATGAGATGGAAGGACTCTAGGGTAGTCATGAGAAACTCTCCTCTTCATTTAAATTTCTCAAATGAAGATAGATTAAAGTAGCCAGAGCCTTTCCACCTTTAGCAAATTCATCTGATCGCTTTCAAAAGTCCCTGAGCACATAAGTCTTTAGCTCTATTAGTGGATTGAGCAATGCTTGTTCTGTACCAAAGGGCAGTGCTTCCAACAGACACAACAGCACACCCCTTAAGTAACTTTTCTTCCTTTCAAATGAAGGGATCATAATTTGATTGAAAATGCATTTAATTCTCAACAACTCAGAGCAAACTGAAAAATGGCAGTGCAATGATTATGCTGGCGACTGCACTGGCTGTTGTGTATCCAGTAATATCCCAAGTAGGTCTTGACTATGGGTTACAGTTGTCTTTTCTATAAAGGAACTCACCATAACGCTCGAAGGAGCTTACTTCTCCAGTGTCATCATCTACTCATGTGCAAAAGTAGTACTGTTTGTCAGGACAGATGCACTTTTCCAGCTTTTTCACATAACTTAAAACATTAGTGCTGTAACAGCAGATTAAAATAAGTGTATGTTGACTCTGGACTTGACAGTTAAGTTTCTGTAGGAAAAGTCTTTGGTTCTGAGTTAAGGTGGAACTCCACAGTATTAGGCAGACCTTCTTCTCACCCCTTCTCCCCCAGGTTGAAGGGAAAATACACCTAAATTCATATTTAAGGATGAGAACTTTAACTGGTAATGAGTGAGAACATGTTAGCAGAAAGATTCTTATTTCAGCCATTTGAAGACAAAAGCCCAGATCTTCCATGGTTTTTCAGTGCAGCTATAACTATTTGTTTAGGTGGAGAGATTTCTGAAAGCATTGAAAAAAAACACAAAGCAGTCAAAACCCCTGACTGCTGGCTGTGACAGTTAAAAGAAAAAGTCACCAAAATGGCTCAATGCAAGTATGCTGCAGATTCACCCAGCTCATGGTAGTAATTACTGTGCTCTAATGAGCAAACCATGCCCATGAAATGCTGCTTCTGCGGCTCCGATCAAGGGCACCTCAAACCCTGACCCAGCAGAACAGGGGCTGCATTTCAGACTCCATCACAGTGGCAATTAAGTTGCAAACACACACCAAAAAACCCCACTCAGATCCCCCCAGCAAATAGAATAAATACACAAATAAAGTATTTCGTTTTCCTTGCTTTTACAAACCTGCATCAAAACCAGGAGTGGAAAGCATACAGCTGTGACTCGAGTAGACCAAGCAGCTCTGTTCTGCTCAGACCAAGCCCCAGGCAGTGATTTCTTCCA
>NW_008610317.1:0-13741 GCF_000691845.1 Merops nubicus | reverse complement strand
ATTCCTGCTTACTTTTTAAGCTGTAGCTTTGGTTCATACAAGTATGCTCAGTGTTCAGGATCCACCCTACTGCAGCAATTTTTAGACACACAGAAGCTATTAAAAATAATAATCAGAAAGACAATAGAAAACAAGAGACTCCTTTGCTGTGGGAAGAGTAATCCTTGCTGGGGTGTGTCCAAGATGAGTATCAACTACATAAAAGTAGTTGGAAAAATCAAGTAGGAATAATCCTCTTTGCATGTTCTCTTCATACTAAACCTGGAAGTCTCTAGTTTTCTGAACCAACCCCTAGTTTTATGACGGAGTTGTAATTTCCCCTCCCTGAAGCACAGCATTTTCCTCTCGGGTATCCACAGAAGAGCTTGCATCTTCTCATCTGTAAGATATCTACACCTGCAACAGCAGGAGCTGATCCAAGCTGTCCCAAGCTCTCCATCCAAATTGTCACTCCCAGAAAGCCATGGAAATACGTCTGCTTTCAGCATTCACACTGCTTGGAAAAGCAGTCCAAGGAACATTTAAAGACTAGTCAAATAACACTCAGTACTCAGTTAATCGGCCTCAACTGTACTTCCACAGAAAGAGCAGGCTGTAATATTAGCCACAGAGGAATGGGGGCAACAAAAAAAACCCTGTGTAGTCCAAAAGTTTTGACCTATGTAAAAGTTAAGGATGAGCATGAGAAAAATGCACTAGGAAACGTTCATGTTCAAGTAGCATTCACACCAGCTGAAAAGAGCTCATTCATAGGGGCTCACTATTTAGCATAAAAATTGCCTCAAACGTATAACAACCTACACTGAAACATCTTGATAGAAAAGTATTTGTTTTGCGAGAAAAAGAGTTCTTTATTTATTAACTTTCAACATAAACAAGCAAAAGTTGGAAAGTTTTAAAATAAAAACAAGTAAAGAAATGGTGCAGATACTTAAATCTGAATTGGACAGCAAGAGTTCCTTCAGCTGGAAAAAAATTCTCATATTAATTTATACTAATGAAATGCGACATGTGAAAGAAGGAAGGATGACTGCACTGAGCAGCTAGAAGTGCAATTTATCAATGGAAGATGAATTCAGCTTGGAAATTTGGCAGGCAGAGCAATCAGATAGCAACAGCACACCAGAGTAGACAAACCTGGAAAATTTTAGGCCAAGATTAGATCAGTTTGTAGAATTTGTAAGACCGAATATTCTGTTTGACACAGGACTGAACTAGAAAATACAAGAAGCCTTTGCTGGCACTGCCATCTTGGACTTTGCACAACCTTGTTTTAAGCTGAATTGTCACTACTTAATAAAACAGACTTTTTAACAGGCTTGATTATCAGATAGCAGTGCTCTCAGCATCCCTCTGGATGTAGTCTGCCAAGAGATGTTAAAGTAGGACATTGTCAGGAACTGAAACACTTCCTCCCCAGCCCCCCAGTATCTATAATATTTTCCTAACTAATGTGGAGCTCGGTGCAAATTATTAACTCTTGGTAATGAGTTTCCCACCACAATAAGATAAAATGCTAATGTCTTCTCTCCCATAGTCCTGCAGCATACCATTTTCCCTGAATATAATAATCAGAAAGAACATAATTGGAGCAAAAAACATAGCACTTGCATTCCTAAGATAAAACACTTGTCTTTTTTGGGATGGATAAAGCCTAAGAAAAGTGAATTCCATAAATGAAGAGTTATACAGAATGCAAAAGAAATAACTGTTTCTTTTTCAATCTAGTACTTTGAGGAAGCTGCAGTAAGCACTGCTTTAAATATATTTACTTATAAATTGAGGAAAAACTTCCTTCCTGGGAACTGGTTATGACTGATCATGTCCTGGAATGAAGGCTGGGAATGGGCAGTGTTAAAGAGCTCACCCACCCTGCACATGTAATTGCTACTCCAAGGTGAAGCAGTTATTTGGACTCCATCAATGATGTGCGTAACAAAGGGGATGCTTCATTTGGGGTTCATCAACTAATGCACCCCCAAATTTCTATTCCCATTTGGTTTGGTAAGCAGTCTCCACATAACCAACTTGTGTCAAAACCATTCAAAAAACTCCACCAGCATCATCAAGTGACACTTGGTATGTTAAAAAGAAACAAGGAACCCAAATAACTTTTTTTTTTTCCCAAATGGGTTCGCTGTGTTTTCCCCACTGGACACTGACTGCCTAAAAACCACTGACTGCCCAAAACCCAGTGGAGTATTTCACTTTTCAAGCTGCCTAAAAATCTAGAGTAGTGATGTAACTACAAACCAATCCTCCTCCTCAGCTTAAACCTCATTACTAGAATAGTATGTAGGAGAATTAGGTGCACAGCAGGCCAGTTACTCTGCTAGAAAGGGTGTGAAACTTCTCAGGGAGACAAAGTGCACACAAGTCTTGAGATTCACCTCTACTAACACATCACTGGACTTTGGTGGGTGAAGAACTATGAATTCAATCAATGCAGAAGTGAGATGGTACCTTATAAAAACCTGGGTACCTCAGAGCATTAATTACTACTAAACATGCAAGGTAAAAACAACAGTAAGAGGGTAGGGTTAGAAGTCAAGAATCCCTTTCTGGTCAAGCTTGCTTGACAACAAAAATTAGTAAGGATTGTTCAGAAAATACAAAAGTTGCTTCCACCAAACCTGTAAGGGTCCATTATCGAACTGTAAACACTTTGGGCAAGTCTTATTCCCCTGCTTCAATTTATTCAGCATTCATGAGCTAGCCCAAAAGACACTCAGTATGAGTTGTGCTTACAGCTGGAATTGTACTATTCCTGAGTACATCTCCCCCAAAGACCTGTGATTTTAAGAAGAGACCAGAAGGACAGAATCCATGAGAGATACACAAGGTCACAGAGTTTTCCTTTAACTCTAAAAAGTCTAATTTTGGTAGTGTTTCTCTCTGTAAGAAACAAAAAGTAGAAAAGTTTTTGGAAACCTGTATCTGGACACATGGTGTTATTTACATCATCATCTCTCCAAGGAGGTGGTGGCCCATGTAGCTCTGTCACATATGAGAACCACCTCATATGTCTTCTAAAGGTTCATGCCATTTAGAGGAAAATACACTCAAGTACAGTTACACTGTTTTTAGAATTTTACAGGAAAATAATCTTTCTGTACACCTTTTTTTTATCATTTTGAAAGAAAGCACACTGTTTTAGAAAGTCCTACCATGAGGCAGAGTTCAAGAACTACAAGACTGACTACACCTAAAGACTCTCATTCTAGTGTTGCCTTGCGACACCAAACCACATTATCCATGTTCACTTGTTCTGACAATGGTGCTGCTCCTTTCTTCTCCCAGAGGAGAGACTAAAATTGTGTATTCCTTCTTGTTCCATTCTGAAGTAAAAGCCCCAAACCAAGCCTGTAGTATTTCTGGAGCTATTTTTGTGCTGGAATATCTGCAGCAGCTGGAGTGTCCTGGATACATACACCAAAGGTGCTCGTTTCTGTTGCATTAAGGCAGCGACCGGATGCTGCACGAAGTCCCGTCAGCGCAAGGCGATACGGTACGTGACTGATTCCAAGCACGTGATTCATCTCAACCAAGCAACGCCATTCCGACACTCGTGTGGTTTTCTCTTGCAGTTCAAGCTGTTTTGGCACCAGAACCCATGTTAGATTTGGATAAAGATACAATGGAGATTTACAGATGTGAAAAACCAACACACAAATGAGTAAGAGAACTTATCCCAAATGAGCAGTTAAACCTGTCTTAGAATATCCGATATCGATAAGCACATTGCAGGACATATTTTTATTTGATAATTGCTTGTATTTATGGCAACCCATGTTCTTTTAAAGTACTTCTGTAGGCAGATAGAAAAAAAAAAAATCACAAAAACAATCAGTCTGTTATGTATTTCACTGAGCCAAGCCATCAACATGGAATTCACAAGTGAGTTCCAACTCTTAAAAAAAGTTTAAATAGGTATTTGACAGCTTTCCCCTTCTCCAAGTGCTAGCCCTGGGCTGGGCGCTGGGACTCGGGCCCCGTTCTGCAGGCTCGCTCCTGATGTGTGCTGGATGCAACACAGGCACGGGAAGGGCTTTGCTCACCCCCAGCAAGCAGGGCCCTCACAGCACACCCTGCGCAGGTGACCAGAGCAAACCCAGAACGGTGAAGGGTGCTGCTCCTTGGAGGTGTGAAGGACTGGAGTGCTACGCTCCATCTGAGCATATGTTTAACTACCGCTGCCACCAAACAGAGCCTCCTTGCAAATGCACCCTCAAGGCTTTGTCAAATTGGTAGTCCTACCTCCACATAGCAGTTATAGTTTCCAAACTATTTCACACATACACTACTCTTAGCTTCCCATTAACACTTCCAAACTGCTTACAGCTTGTGCAGCACAGTCTTGCACCACCAAAGCACCTAAAACATGCTTCCATGGTCAGAGACACCAAGTGTCCCCTCTCCCCTTCCAGCGTGGTCCTTCCTGTCCCCCAGGAGGCACACACAGGGCAGTGTGCTCACACAGCCCGGAAGGCCAACCTCATCCTGGGGTGCATCGAGAGCGGCGAGGCCAGCAGATCAAAGGAGGTGATTCACCCCCTTTACTCTGCTCTTGTGAGAGCCCGCCTTGAATACTGCGTCCAGTTCTGGTGTCCACATCATAAGAGGGACACAGATCTGTTGGAACAAGTCCAGAGGAGGCCACAAAGACGATCCAGGGGCTGGAGCATCTGCTATGAGGACAAACTGAGGGCACTGGTAATGTTCAGCCTGGAGATGACTCCAGGGGGACCTTATAGCTGCCTTCCGGTACCTGAAGGGAACCTCCAAGAAGGCTGGAGAGGGACTTTTCATAAGAATGCCCAGCAACAGGACAAGGGGAAATAGTTTTAAACCGATGGAGAGTAGATTTAGACTAGACCTAAGGAAGAAGCTTTTCAGTATGAGGGTGGTGAAACTCTGGAACAGATTGCCCTGAGAGTCTGTGGATGCCCCCACCCTCAAGGTGTTCAAGGCCAGACTGGATGAGGCCTTGAGCAACCCAGTCTAGTTGAGAGGCATCCCTGCCCTGGCAGGGAGGTTGGATTAGGTGATCTCTGGGGTCCCTTCCATCCTAAGCCGTTCTAGGATTCTGTGAATGCCACGACTCCCGCAAGAGAGGTTCAGAAGTGTTTGCTGGATGAGAGTCCAACTGCAAGCTAAGCATCCTGCATTAAAGACATTTTCATGTACACAGCTTCTACTTGCACCAAAGACAGAATAAACACATTTGAGAACACTCTGAAGGTATTAAGAAGTCCAGCACGTATGACATATGCAACATTTCCTATACCTTTGCCAAGAAATACTTTGTGCAGTTCACATGAAGTGTGTGAACTGGCAATTTTCACTCAAACCATTTGCCTTTACCAGCCAGCCATTGTCCTGTGATTCCTGATGCCCTACAATAGGCTCAGGTGCTCAAACAGCAGCATATTGCCACAAAAAAAAAAAATTGGCAGGAGAAATTGGCATTCACCAGCTGCAGGTACTATCTGCTATTTTGAAGGTACTCTTTTACAAAAACACTGTATTTACCCATAGAGACAAAAAAAAAAAAAAAAAAGAAAGAAAAAATCATCACCGGAGATGATAGTTCTGTGGCAGAAATGTGACAAAGTAAATGCAACGAGAGATCCTTCTTGTGAATCCAGAGTGCCCTTGAGCACAGCGTGAGAGCAGGAATTGAGCTCCATGACTGAACTGTAAAAACACAGAGGTAACAAGCTTCCAATTCTAAACCACTGTACTCTGCTCCTGATGTCATCTCAGGGCCCAAGTGTGTTCTCAAACTGGGAAAAGGTAAAAAACGCCTTCCTACATAACATGTTCTCTGAACCAAGGCAGTTGATTATAGTTGCTACATTTATTGTAAATTATTATAAACTTTAAGTCATGAACCATAAAATATTATCTAATTTTATGAAAGATATTTTAGTTATTTATAGAGAAGTACCAATAACAGTGGATTGAACAGATATCTAGTTTAAGGGTAAACATTCCCTATTAAACATGGGCAAAAGAAACAATCTACAACACTGTATGATACATTTTCATATTTTAGTCTCTAATCTTTTACCCCCAGGCAGCACCTGTTCACGATGCAAACTGCTGAAGCACTCTTCACTACCATTTGTAAAGTGCCTTTTCTTTCATCTTGGAGAATGTGGGAAAATCACATGATAGATCAGAAACTTCCCAAACCCCCTCCCTTCTACCTAATCTTCAGCACAAGGATGTCTTTATATATATATGAAAAAAAATCCTTCATCAAATCGGAGTTTCTACAGAAGTGAAGAATCATTTCTTCAGAACTGTGCCCATCTCCTCCCACAAATGGCTTTCAAGCAGGGCTTTGAATTTTTCCTTTGACATCATGTTCACTAAGGAGGGGGGGAGATGGCAAGAGAAAAGGACATTGAGAAAAGGATGAAGGGAGGAGCTGAAAGTGATCTACTATGCAAGCACAGCGGCAAGGATCCCCATCCCCACCAGGATTTCTACTTTATGAAGTACAGTTTTCAAATGGTTTCCATTAGGTCCTAATAGGTCAACTGGATGCAGAACAGCTTTTACAAATTGATAGCATGTATTAATTGCTCGTGCACTCATTACTTGCAGAACCTGTGGTGTCCCTGCATCTCTCTGTACTGTGAAGTCTCAGGGTGACAGGCTACTTACATAATTTTAAATATTTAAGGTAGTCTAAGAAACTCCAGCTCCATTCAGTATTTAAGACATGGTTTTTAATTTACTTCAAAGGTGGGAAACGGGACAAAACCCCTCTATGTCATTTCTACTGACCCATCTTTTGTCCATCTCTCATTTGCACAAACCTAATCAGAGTCTGCCAGGAGAGAAGGCTGCTACCTGGCTAATAGCTGCGAGATGGGCAGCAGAAGGCAGCAAATGCAAAATTCAGGTTCCAGATGAATCTTAGATAAACCGTATTAGACATCCTGCATATTTTACTGCACTCGGGTCAAGACAGTAACATATCAAGTTACAGACTATGCTGTAGGTGTTCTCCATTGACTGCACAAGCAGTGCAACGAGCATTCGTACTGCTTTTGGGCACTAACTCTTCTGCTGACACCAGTAATTTGGTATGGAACACTGAACCAGATTCTGTGCTTTTCACGCTGGCAACAATCACAATGTGAGGGAAAAGCTTTTTTTTTTCCCCCTCCCTTAAAACACCCCTACCCCTATCACTCTTCTCCCGCCCACCTCCAACCTGCACTTCTTTTGCTTCCAAAGTAATGGAACATTTCTTTTTTGTCAAATCTTAGATTTCAGCCGGACAGCATACAGGCAGCAGATGAAGCTGTAACTGAAAACCTCAGCCTGCAAGTGAGTGTTTCACTTAACAGCCAGAAGCCAGGTTGCTGACTTCAGCTTTTTTATTCTTCCTCATACTCCACCTGCTTCACAGTCCAGCTCATTTCACAGCCTTTCCCTTCTGATTTCAGGGAACAGAGCACAGCTTCTCTCAGCACACTCACACCAGGCACCAGCCCCCCCCGCAGCGGGACCAGTGGCCATGGCACAGTGGCACAGGCACTCCCCCAGCGAGTGGATCCGCTGGCTCCAGCTGCGTGGAGCTGCAGTACAAATGCCAGAGCACAGCACCGAGCCCGCAGGTTTTGGGCACGCCAAGCGAGCAGACGCCTCGGAAAGCCCCACGGGCCACGTGCGGTGCCCACGTCGCCCGGGTGCCCACCCGAGGTCAGCACCTTTCTGCGCGTTGGAATTCAGCACCCCAAAGTGGCAAGACATCCCTGAGACCCACCTCATCCACCTGCTTACTCTAGTCTTTACTGCAATTACAATGACTGCAGCTGCCTAAAGGGAGCAGCTTTTAAATCTAGTGCAAGGAGTATTCAGAAAGGCTCAACTTCGTAATGCGACTTTTGCGAAAGACGCAAGTCCCACACAGCTTCCAGCTGGGAGAAAAATAAACCCCACAAATCTCTAGAAACTTCACCCAAAGCACCTGCACGTTGGAAAGAAGAAGGTGAACCAATGGTCCTCATCTTTTAAGCTGCTGCTTAGGTGCTACACACCCAAGAGACACCACACACAGACTTCCCAGCTCCATCCTTGCTGGGAAATGCTCCTCCCTTCCCAGGACAGGGATGCCACCAGCTCTCAAAAGGGTAAGCTCACAGCCACAGATCCAGCTGTGCTTCTGCTCAATGAACACTCCGTGGGAAGGAAAACCAAGCCCTTCCCACATTTTCTTTCAGAGCAGTACTTAGGAAAGCCACACTACATGGCCGTGGTTGCACTGGGACCTGGCTTCTCTGTGGGACAGGAATGGACACAGCACACCAGCCACACTCTGAAAATCATTCTGAATCTGGTGAGGAACAATGGCAGGATCATGGAGAGCCTACTTGCTAGTACAGTGTACTTTCCTGTAGCAAGCATAAGCAATTTGGAAAAAGAAAAAAATTAGGGACTAAGGAAAGAAACCCCTCAAGTATTTGCATCAAAGGAGTCTGAATTTTAAATCAGTGAAGCAGAGGTAGCAAATTGGAACCAACTGCCTAAAAATGTAACTGACTTTTATACACAGCATTTGTCTACAAGACAGAGTGAAAGTACTTTTAACATCAAACCCTAGAAGTATCACAACGATTTTTTGCTTATAAAACAGCAAATGAGCAGTTGTATTCATTTCTCAAGCATAGCAATCTGGTCAGAAGTTTTTCAAATCTTTATTTTCTTTCTTTTTCTCAGGAGCTGTGTAACCAGACCAGCTGTGGCCAACTTGATCCTGCTTTGTATCTGCAAGAAGAATTGCAGGAATTGGCAAGACTTAACTATAAGGAAAATGTTTATTTCTGGCTTTAGGTGTATTATAATTTGTGACTCATAACTTATATTGTTCAACATTTGCATGAAAAATAATAGCTATCATATTACCTGCTGCAATAAGAGTGGATTGCTGCTTTTTAGAGATTACTCAAATGGGTAACGAATAACATTTTCCATTTATCAAAAATCTCCAAAGCACAACGAATGTTCAATTTATTACATTTAATATTCAGCGAAGAAGGAGGATGTTTGTTTCTTTCACTGAAATCCCAAATAGAGAAATTAAAACAAATCACTTCGTCTAGAAACAAAACAAACAATTACATGGAGGAACAACGCCAAAGAGGAAACCGAACAGCTGCGTTTGTCAGCCCTTAGTAACAGTAAAATAACACCTTATTTCATTTTCTAGGAGTTACTTGTTATCACCTGAAAAACAAACCAAAGTCTATCAGTTTACAAATTAAAAGTGTCATATCATCAAAAGGATATTCCAGTAGAAAAAACACTTGGGACTAAGCTGTCAGACATTCTTGGCACAAGATCCACAGATCCTAATGATCTCAAGGAGGCTGTGGATGTCCAGCCTTCAGGAAACACAAGTCATTAAAGGCTACTTTTATTCAAAGTCCTTATAAAAACCACACATGCTCTTGTGGAAGTCATGAGGGATTTAGAACAAGTTGTAAGAGCCATGCTAAGCTCTTCTTATTATTCTATTTAAAAAAAAAAAAAATCACAGTAAGACCTAACAGCTAATGCCAGCTCTGATTTAATATTACCTTTGCAAAAACATACCCATCACTGTGTTTCAGGGCTGCATTACAAAACAGCAGTAACTGCCTGAAGTCTAAGGCTACCTCCTTTAGAAGGCAACGAAAGCCCAGAAAGGTGCTGGGTGAAGGCATGCACCAGCACAGCCTTCAACCAGCAGCTAAAACCCGCTGCAAAAGGCACTCTGGGAGTAGGAGATTCTTTGTATGCTCTGATACAAGGGGCAGGCATCAAATGCTATTAACTGCTCAGTCATGAGATGCTCGTTTAACCCCCCAAGCAAGCCATGCATAGCCCTACTGTATTAATCCAATTGTGAGCAACAAATCTGACTACTTAATATGCAAATTCCCTTGGTCAGTCTTCCACAGAAGCACCATGAAAGCAGTTATTGTAACTTCAAATTAGACATGTGATATGCAGCATTGCACAGCACTAATATTTAAGAAACTGTTGCCCGGTTATCAGAAGCAGAGGTTGAGCACAATATTTGGCTTTCTAGAAGTTAATGAAGCTCTAGCACTGCATCAAATACTGCAGGAGGAATTAATATTAAAAATAATCTCCTGTTCTAGTGTGTCAGTCAAATAGGCAGCCCTATTTCCACTTGTTCCTATTATCACTGCTGGGTGATAGGGGCAGCAGTAAAGAAGACAAATTTCAAACAGAATCACTGCCTCTTATAACAAAGAAGGGCGATAAGAACTCCAGCAGGCAGGCAAACATCATGTCAAGGAGAGTGCAGCAGCGATCAGACAGCTGCAGCCAAAAGCTTAATCTGTAATGATTTGTCATGCCTGTACTCCTAGACACTGGATTTCCTGCCCTTTCGTTATTCCACACAAATAACTGTCTTGCTGAACTTTACCAAGTAAGACAAAGTAATACACAACTTCTAACAGGGGTAGAAGTTTGCCAGAAGGAAATGAACAGGCTCATGTTGCTCCTTTTCCTTCCCACTGACCCCTCCACAGAAAGAAAATTTAAGAAGAGCCTGCCAGAAAGGACTTGTATGTTGGGATGGCAAGTTAGCAATGAAAGTTCTGTCTGTGCTAAACCAAACACACCTAATAAGCTAATAAACTGTACATACAGGCACAAGTGCAGAGTTTTTCCACTTAACTCCAAACCCAGTGCTCTTCTGAACACACAACTGAGGAAGTCACATAACTTGCAAGTGGCCAGGGAACAGCTACTTCTCCCCCAGTCTCACCATCCTGCAGAAAGCCACCTTTGGCAAGGCACAGCAAGAAGAGATGTGATGCTCAGCTCCTGAAAGCTTGGGATGTCTGATGAGAGACAGCCGAGCTAAAGGGATGAGGGAAAAAAACCCTGCGTCTATAAATCACTTAACGATCATCATGTATTTGTCTTTTATCTTCTTCAAAGAGTCACCACTGAACACGTCTCGCCACCCAGGACACCCACCCACCATGTTACAGCTCTGCTGGACTACAACACACCAAGCGTTGAGACATGAACTTTTTTTTTCCTAAATACAACAAACAATATTCTGTTGAAATGAAAACTTGCTAAAAAGAGCAGTGATAATGAAACATCTGGGACCAATCTGCAAAGACCATTTAATTTCCAGCAGGATGGGCAGAGAAGCATTTGTTTAATTCTTGTTAAGGAACAGACTCCTCCTGCTTCAGTCAATATGAACAGAAACATGTAAAAAGCTGGTGCAGAGGGGAGATGGTATTTCTGATTGACTCAAACTTACCCAGAGACACACCTGAGTATATTAAGCAGCTCTCCAGATACACACAAGCATCTCAACCTTCAGAAATACCAACAGTAAGAGACAAAGGAAGCACATGCAGTCAGGGCACGCTGTCAGCTCTGCTGAGCAGCAGAGAAGTAATGGGAAGTGCCAGTGACTGACAAAAGGAGTGAGGAGAATACAGGGGTGTAACGAATCCTCACCTCAACTCCAGCAATACAACTGAGCAAGATTTCACCAGCTCCGCACAGCACTCTAATAGATTGAGACTGGTATGAATTAGACTTGAGATCCCACTCCCACTTTTATGCAGCACCAAGGGCTGCTATTACTGCCTAATCGATCTCATGACCGCTTGTAATTCTCCAATGAACTTCTCCATTTTGGAGAAACAACAAAGCCTCTTCAAAGTCAGTCCATCACAGGCAATACTCTAGTTGGAACTGAGATGCTTCCATTTAAAAAAACAACTTGAGATTAAGGATCTGGCCCTGCTCATTGACAGCAATCTGAAGGTGAATCCGTCAGACTAGGTCACAGCCCAAGCTGGAGGAAATGAGCCTTACATGGGAAACAGGAATAAGTCATCTTTCTGCACAGGTCTAGTCTCCAAACCATGTTCACTTGCGCTTCAGCTGGTTCACTTGCCGTCGCCTCAAGACATAAGCTCCCCTCGAGAGATCCAGTCAGATTTCATACTTAGCGTGGGTACAGTTGCAGAATTTGTAACGCTAAAAATCAGCACAGGCTGGACTTTGACATCTCAGGAGTTAGATTTGTGAAAGATATTCTGAGGTTCTTTCAGCTTAACCTACACCCCCTTTCTTCTTCCTCCCTTGTTAAGAGGCAGGAACAGATACGAAACATTACAAAACAGGCTATTGCACACTGTAGCTGATCGTTTAAGCCAGTCCTGAGAAGCCCATAATTCAAATGAAATTCCATCACTTCTCACTTCAGCAAGACAACCTTAAGGAACATTATCCTTAGAGCATGAATCAACACAAGCCAGCTGACATGCATTTTGCATCTCTCACATCTTGAAAAACCCAGCTGCTGCTGTAATGCACCAGGCAGAAAAGGTGGTTAAACCCCAAAGCAGCAGTGCCACGCCATGCCAAGACCATGCAGGAACTGCTCCCAGGAGGTCCACCCGGGACAGCTCTCTGTAGCCAGCTCGGACGGAGACTGCTCACCTCACGTGCTGCTGCTGGGCGTGTAATAAGACTGTTCAACATTATCAGCCAAACTCTGATAATTCTTTTTTCCTCCCCTATCTCATTCATTCAACATCACAGGCAAGATAAGAGAGATGAAATTCAACTGAGACTATTTCTGTGACATGATCTCACCTCCTAACACCTAGCTACTGAAGCAGGTCTCAGAACAAATATCAAGTTGCTTTTAATGCTACTCCTTGGTCAAGATTTTTTTGGGTATGTGATAATTCCTGCCATTGTTTTTCTTTAACACTTAGTATGCTCTGGTCCTTTCCCCACTGACGCTCTTGAATTCTTTACCGGTTGCTAACCCTGCTTAGTACAGATGCATTTTAAGTAATTTTTTTTTTTTTTTTTTTGGTAGGGAAGAACAAGGAAGATTCATACTAAAGCTATAAAATTACTCTTAATGACAATGATGTGATTAAATCCCACACAGTTCTTAGCAGCTGGACTTTCTGGTATTTCTATGAACTATGTATCTGGAATTAATCAGCAGGTGCATCAGCAGATACAATTCTAAGTGCTGCATTTTTTTACATTATAGAACAAGAGCAAAGCCACTCATATAGCAGAATACCCATCATCTGGGGTATCCACAATAAAACCAGGCTGATAAAAAGTATTCCATAAGGCACAAGTGAAAATGTAGACCTATGCCAGCAATTTTCAGCCTGAAATCCATGGACCCTGTATGTGTGAGAACTACTTATAAGGCAAGTGTCCTGTTGGTAGGCCGACTTTAAATGACTATAATGAATACACAGCTCAGCTGGAGAACATCAGGGGTCCACAAACCTAGGAGCGTTAAAAAAGCAATCGTTCAGACATTTAGGTAGAGAAAACCGTCAGGGTAAGGGCCGCTCACACTGCAGCTGTGCTTCCACACAAGGTAGGCTCACTAAGTAGGTGTGTGCTCGCACACGGGTGAGAGCACGCTGCTCCAGCGCCTGAAGACGCTGGAATTGATAATTTAGCAGGGGGTGTTAGGCTAGAGGAAAGCATCCATCTTCCTAAGAAAGAATAAAAAGAAAAACTAAAAACCAAACCCTCAGCAGTGCCAGGATCTAAGTTATCAGAAGAATTATTTTCCGCACACCCCAAGGAGCTGAGCCCGAGGAACACAAAGTTTGGGAGCTGCAGGCAGGCCCACTCCCCAGCCTGTCGGTATTTCCCCAGCCGCCCGGCCCCGGAGCACTCCCCG
>NW_008610316.1:5629-6713 GCF_000691845.1 Merops nubicus | reverse complement strand
GGCCGAGGAGCTGCACGCTTCAGTCACAGTAACATGCTGTTCTCTGGGGACGCAGTGCAGGGAAAGCTGAGGTACGTCTTACACTGTCAATGACTCTTCACAAATTACCCGTGCTCTTGTTTTAGCAGAAAAAGGTGTCGGGTCACAGTAGCTGCTCCTCCTGCGTGCAAAGGTCGTGGCAGCGGACCGGTGCAGGGGAGGGGGTGATGAGCTGTGTGGCTTTGGCCGTGGCTCTTGTTTCCCAGGGGCTCCAACTGGAGCTGGAGGAGCCCCAGGGGTGGCCAATGAGGCTGAGGGTGGGCTGGCCCTCCTGTGGGAGGGGCTCTAGTTGTAAACGGACTGCCTGGGCACGCCTACTGGAGAGAACAGAGAAAGGGGAACTGCCTAAGGGAAGCCGAGAGGATCCTGGAGGCATAGAATTATAGGATGTCTGGGGTGAAAGGGACCTCCAAAGGTCATCTAGTCCAACCCCTTCACAATAAGCGGGGACATCTCAACTAGATCAAGCTTCTCAAAGCTTCATCTAGCCTGATCTTGAATGTCTCCAGGGATGGGCCTCCACCACCTGTCTGGGCAACCTGTTCCAGTGGTCTGTCACCCTAATATTGAAGAACTTTTTCCTAATGTCTAGCATAAATCTACCTTTTTCTAGCTTAAAACCATTACCCCTCGTCTTGTCACTACAAACCCTTGTGTATAGTCCCTCCCCTGCTTTCTTGTAGGCCCCTTTCAGGTACTGAAAGATTGCTATAAGGTCCTCCCAGAGCCTTCTCTTCTCCAGGCTGAACAACCCAAACTCCCTCAGCCTGTCCTCGTAGGTTTGGTGCTCCAGCCCTCTGATCATTTTTGTGGCTCTCCGCTGGACACGCTCCAAGCGGTCTATGTCCTTCTTGTGCTGGGGGCTCCAGAGCTGGACACAGGACTCCAGCTGAGATCTCACCAGGGCAGAGCAGAGCGGCAGGATCACCTCTCTCCATCTGCTGGCCACGCTTCTTTTGACGCAGCCCAGGATTCGATTGGCCTTCTGGGCTGCCACTGCACATTGGTGGCTCGTGTCCCGCTTCTCATTTACTGGTGTCCTCCA
>NW_008610316.1:5114-5573 GCF_000691845.1 Merops nubicus | reverse complement strand
CCACCTCTCCAGCCTGTCCAGGTCCCTCTGGATGGCCTCCTGTCCCTCTGGCATGTCAACTGCACCTCCCAGCTCAGTATCCTCAGCAAACTGGTTGAGGATGCAATTGGTGCCACTGTCTGTGTCACTGATGAAGATGTTAAACAACACTGGTTCCAGTACAGACCCTTGAGGGACACCACTGGTCACTTTTACCCAGCTAGACGTCGAGCCATTGACCACTGCCTTCTGGGTGTGACCATCCAGCCAGTTTCTCATCCACTGAACAGTCCACCCATTGAACCCATATCTCTCCAACTTAGAAAGAAGGATGCTATGGGGGACCGTGTCAGAGGCTTTAGCCAAGTCAAGATAGATGACATCCACAGCTCTCCCCTTGTCCACCAGTGCAGTTGCTTCATTATAGAAAGCCACCAGATTGGTCAGGCAGGACTTGCCCCTAGTAAAGCTGCACTAACT
>NW_008610316.1:0-4956 GCF_000691845.1 Merops nubicus | reverse complement strand
TTCTGTTCCCTAGGGACTTTGCCTGGCCGACATGACTTTTCAAATATTATGGACAGTGGCTTGGCAACTGCATCAACCAATTTCTTCAGCACTCTGGGGTGCAACTAATTGGGCCCCACGGACTTGTGCGTGTTCAGGTTCCTCAGACATTCAAGAACCTTGTCCTTGTTGGCTGTGGGAGGGGCTTTGTCTCACTTGTCCCTGTCTCATAGGCCATCCACTTGAGAGCTGTGAGGAGAGAAGCTGCCATCCAACCTGTTTGAGAGAGGTGAGAAGAGAGGCTGCCATTGAAGACTGAGAAAAAAAAACTTGTTCAGGACCTCGGTCTTCTCCTCATCTGTTGTTACTAATTCCCCATGGCTGTTCTTCAGGGAGGGGGTGCCTTCTTTAACCTTCTTCTTCTGGTTAATGTACCTATAGAAGCCCTTCCTGTTTTCCTTTGCATCTCTCGACAAGTTCAGCTCCAGCTGCACCTTGGCCTTCTTCACCTTGTCCCTACACAACCGGGTGCTGTCCCTGTATTCTTCCCGGGATACCTGTCCCTGCTTCCACTGCTTGTACAGTGTGATCTTGCCCTTTAGTCTGTGGCTAGTGAGAACAGGAGAACGAAAGGCTGTTAGTCAAAGAACACCCTCAGGGATTAAAGGGATGCCCATCTAAGTCGCTAGCATATCCTGCAGCCCAGCTGAAGCGCCTTTACACCAATGCACACAGCCTGGGCAACAAACAGGAAGAGCTGGAAGCTGCTGTGCTGCAGGAAGGTTATGACATAGTGGCCAAAGCTTGGTGTGACGAATCCTGTGAGTGGAGCGTAGCTATTGGTGGCTACAAATTGTTCAGGAGGGACAGGAGAGGAAGGAAGGGCGGCGGTGTTGCCCTTTATGTTAAGAAATTGATGGATCGTGAAGAGCTGTCCCTTAAAAACAGCCACAAGGTCGAAAGCTCATGGGTAAAGATCAGAAACCGAGAAAACAAAGGGGATCTTGTGGTTGGTGTATACTACAGGCCACCTGATCAAAGGGAGCTTATTGATGAGGCCTTCTTACTCTAGCTACAAGAGACATCACGCTCACAGGCTTTCGTCCTACTGGAGGATTTCAACTACCCCGATATATGCTGGAAAAGCTGCATGGCGAGCTGTAGGCAATCCAGGAGATTCCCGGAGTTCCTTGATGACAACTTCCTGAGGCAGGAAATAAACACCCTTCCTTGAGGGGATGCAGCACTAGACCTGATGGTCACAAATGGTAGGGAGCTTATCAGGGACATCAATGTAGGAGGCAGCCTAGGCTACACTGATCATGCATTAGTGCAGTTCACGGTCCTATGGTGTATGAGGGAGATAAAAAGCAAAGTCAAACCCCTAAATTTTAAGAAAGCAAACCTCCAGCTCTTCAAGGAGTTAATTAGTAAGACTCCCTGGGAAATAGTCCTTAGGGACAATGGAGTGGGGCAGAGCTGGCAGATCTTTAAGGATACCTATCCGAGAGTGCAAGAACTTACAATTCTCACCTGTAGGAAATCAGGTAGGGAAGGAAGGAGACCAGCATGGCTTAGTCGAGACCTGCTGGTCAGACTAAAGGACGAGATGAGGCAGGTGCCTCCAGCAAGGAAACAGACAGTTCCTGTGGTGAGGAAGGATCCTGGATCCCTACTCGCTGTCTCTGACAGAGCAGAGCACCAGCACAGAGTGCTGGGAGCTCAGTGCCTCCATCAGCTACCTGTGTGAGCCTGCATATATGGAGAAAACCTTTGCAGATTGGGGGCATCGAGGTGTCCTCTGCTGCTTGCTGCTGAGCAAGTGGCATAGTGGAGGAGGAAGGGGTAGAGAGAGAAGCATCAGAGTCCTGAAGGTCACCTGATGACACTGGGAGTTGGAGGCATCAGTTGGAGAGTCTAAATAGACAGTGATTTACAGTAAATAGTATACTTTGCAAGCAGAGATACTTTTGCAAAGGGATTCTTGGGGGATCTAATTCTTTGTTGCTCAGTCCTATCCAGAATGTAGTTCTGTAAGAGTTAGGTAGCACATGTGTTTTTGCTAGAAATGAAGTATAAGCCCATAGTTCTATTTTGTTTACACAAAATGAAAGCCTTTTTTTTTTTTTTTTAAATAATAATATTGTTATTGCATTTAATGAGCTACTTTCCTATGTAGCTTAGTAGGACACCTATCTTTTTCTGTCTATGTCCCAGAAAAATTAAGTTCAATTCCCTACCTGGTTACATTGCTGATGCATATAGACATAGTTGTAGTGGAAGACTTGCGGCTGTGTTACCTGCTAAGAGTTACTGTCTCTGTTCAGCACTTTGCATGCTATCAGTTTAAGGCAGATGAAACAGTCCAGCTGCTCTTTGGCCCCTTGGTGCCTGCTGGTGGTTCATCCACCCCTTTCCCAGAGGGTTGTGGGTGGGGCCTGGGGTATATGAGCCTCAGTCTCCACTCAAATGAGTGGAGAGCTCATTTTGCTCCTGGACCTCACTGGAGTCAATGCTCTGCAGTTACTACAGTGGGTGGTAGCTTCTGAGCTGTCTCAGTTGTTTGGGCAGATGCATTCTGGGAAACGGAGGTGTCTGAGGTAAGAGCATCTTGACTGATCAAGTTTTAGCTGTCTATATGGTAGAAAATATCCTTGTATGCAACTTTTATCTTCAGGTCAGTAATTTTGTTTTGAGCATTCAGGACTGGTGAGGTGATTTAATAATATGTAGTGTTTGGTGTTTTGTTAATTCTAGATGCATTGTATTTTCCTGGAATTCATGACTTCAATGAAGATGGAACCTTGGGTTATTTCACTAGTTTTGTTATATTCTGTGTAATCATCTTTCTTAACAGGACTGATGGTGAGATTATCTACCAAGCATTAGGGTGAGTGTCTTGTATGTATCTGTATTTGCGGTTTTAGCGTTTCTCAAGAAAGTAGCATGGACTTAAGGTATAATTACCCTGTCTTTCAGGGTATTGGATGGCTCTTCACCTTTCCTGGTCACTTGCACCCATGTTGTCCCTAGGACCTTTGCAGCTTGTGAAAGGCCACTCATAGGTCATAAGTGTCAGGACTTGGCTTATTTTGTGCCCAGTAAATTGTGTGCAGTAGCAGAGCCCAGAGTCTGTGACAAGATGGAAGATGGGAGGTACCCACAGAACACAGGACCTGGATCAAAAGAGCACATCTTGAGGATTGGGTTGTGAATACAGGACAGGATGCAATGTCTGCTCTTAAAGTGCCCAGTGCAGCTCTTGAAGAAGGAGCCAAACTTAGGGCATATCTAAAAGGGCAACATCTGCTACATCCTGCCTCCTTGTCAGCTCGGCATTGCCAGTAGGGGCTGCGGAGGGCGTCAGAAAGCAGATGGGCTGGGCTGGTTTCAGCTGGCCCAAACCTGGAGGGCACTAGGGGCTTCAGGGGAAAGCAGAGGGGGTGGGCAGCATGAGTGGACCCTCCCCAGAGTTGGGGTCTGTTTGCCTCAGAACTCTGGTGCAACAGAATTGGGTAAATCTGTAGACTTTGCTACAGAAAGCCTCACGAAGAAGGGTAATCCTGTGGAGGAAAGCAAGGGATTGGACTCGGGTGAGGCCTAGGTTTTTACTCTGTGAGTTTTCACTCTGTGGATTTTTACTCTGATTTTGCAAGGAAGCAAGGAAAAAATGGGAAGCAGTGAGGAAGATTGTTGCCAAGTTTTTGTAGGTTTTACTCAAAGGGTTTTAGGTATTGGGTGTAAATAAAAAGCTCATAAAAAGCCAATTTGTAGGAACAAGGGAAGTCGCTTTTATCGGGACTGTGTATAGAATTGCCTGTACTTACTCTTGGCATTTCACACACCATGTACTGTATTCTTTCTGGAATAGCAAGATAGACCGTTAGTTCCCCAGTTTTACCATACGAATTACAAGGAGTGTAGAGAACTTGGTTCAGCATTGCAGAACCTCGTGGCACTTTGGAAAAAGCTTTCCTTTTAAATAGGCTGCGATTTCTCTTGATTCTCCTCTGTTGGTGGCTCTGACTCTGGAATGTAAGTTGGATGACCTCAAACAACATGGTTGAATCTAATAAAGGTGAGTCCAAAATATGCCATTTTGACCCTATGAATTTTTTTTCAGCAGAAGCATAGCTTCAGCAAGATAAGAAGCTGTCATTGCTGATGCTTCCATATTTACTAAAAATCATCGCTAGCAGCCCAGAGAGCTAATTCAGCTCTTTGGAACTCTTTGCTGTTTCTCAGTCAAAGCCGCTGTCCTTCACACTCCCAATGTCCAGGTTTGCTTGGCAGCTTCATGAGGCGCTCTGGGATGAAAACTGCGTTATAGCCATAGAACGACTTCCAAGCTAGAGAACAGAAAAGATTATGGAGAAATGGTAATTGTTATTCTCATGACAGATAAGGCACTCCATCCGACATACTTTCAAGATCAGTCTCGGGTTGTAACTGCACTGCCTGTGCCAGCTGCAGGTTTCTCCCTGTACCCTTCGCTCTCCCCTCTCCATTTCCCATCACCACCCACCTCTGGGCCACGTTCCCTCCTTTACCTTATGTGCTATTTTAAAATGGACACGATAAATCCCAATAGGAAATGTGTTTCTTAAAATTATCTCCTGCACGCGTTTTGGAGACCCGTGTGTGAGTAGGCGCGTTTCTCACGGCGCGCACCGGAGACCCAAGCAGAACGAGCCCCGTGAACGTGCTCGCCAGGCCGGCACGGCTCCGGTCGGGTCCAGGTCTGCAAAGGGAGGGTGGACTTTTGAGCCCCAACTGTGAGCAGCTGGAAAACAGGCTAGGAAGAAAGGCGCTTTTTAGGGTCCCGCTGAGAGCGTGGGCGGCACGGCCAGTCTTCAGCCACGCCGCTCCCAAAGCGATTAGTGCTGGCCCCCGTAGGCAAATTAGAGCGCCCGCTCCGCCCCGGCCAGGCCTCGTAGTGAAAGGGGCCGAGGCGGAGCCTCCGCAGCGAAAGAGATC
>NW_008610315.1:0-9295 GCF_000691845.1 Merops nubicus | reverse complement strand
CCCCGCGCCGGGCGCGGGCGCTCTCCAGGGTCCTGAAGAGAGAAGGCCCGAGGGCTTCAGCACAGCAGCGACAGGCCGAGGAGTCCTTTAGATAGGAAACCCGAAGTGAATGACAGCAAAACTACTGAAGAAATGTCAATATTAGATTAAGTAGTTTATAGGAAGCAACATCCTACAATAATTCTATTTATTTTTAATTCATTTATTGGAGTTGGGGTTCTATTCTGTACATCTTGCACTATTTCACTGCGATTCTTATAGGGCATATGTATGTGTTTCTGCATGCTCACGCATAATATTTAGAAAAGAGTTTGATGTGTTCTGCTGACACAAGCTTCCCATTCTTGCATTCCTTCTGCATTAGATCTAATCAGTGATATGCTTCCATTCTGCTTTTCACACTGAGTTAATTCCCTCTTCCAGTGGGCAAGCACACCACAGAGTGTTTCATTTACTTGTCATGGTGAGATCAGGAAATCTATTGTTAATTATTATGGTTTCAATTCCCAACTCAGCTGCCTATGTCAGATGTGCCATTGTGTGTGTTTGACTATTAATGACTAGGTGGAATATTACTATGTACACTATGAATATGAGGGGTTTTTTTAAGGCAACCTAATCTAGAAAGAAAAAATTAAAATGGTACCAGCAAGGTCTATCTGTATCTTATACAACTATCCAAGAATTGACTCAAATGCAAAATTCAAATTAGCACTTTTATGTGTGCATATAGGAAACAAGTGATCTAATTCTTCAGATTTTAAAATATACATAGTACACAAACAGATGTCTTGTAAAACAGTATAAACATGAATACAAAGATGGATACTATTAATAACAATATTAACACATTTTTATTAACTGGAAAGTGTTACCACACATAGCTAAAATGATGAAAATACAACAAGAAAGATGAAGTAAAATAATTAAAATAATATCTGATCCATTACGTGTCTATCGTACACCATACTTGCAAATATCTACCTTTTTTCAATATGTATTTTGAGTAATTTTATTATGGCTTTTTGGTAGTAGGAGCTACCAAGTTAAACTCCAGAATTTCAGTTTAAACTCCTAGGTGGTAAAAGTTCCAGTGAGTTCCTCACACTGAGAGTTTTAGAGTGGAAGAGCAACAGTATGGAAGCAACTTACTACCTCTACCCATATGACATGGGGGGTGGGGGAAAAAAAAAAAATAATTGTGTAATAACCTCCAATTGCTTGGAAAATCTAGAACAATCACATTTGAAATTTAAAGTCGGCCACTTCTCAGTAAAATGTTTGTTGGCTTCAGTGGAAAATTATAGTCTTTGGTAAGTAACTGGAAGAGTTACAAAAGTGAATGTGTTACCATTTTATAGCTAGCAAGCTGTGAAGCTGCCCTATTTGTGCAAATAGTAGAGGACTTCTATTTTCTTTTGCAAGTACACTCTAGCATCCCCATATAAACATAATTCATTTTAAACAAGGTACATTAACAAGGGATACACCAGTAGAATACCAACATGGATATTGCATTCTTTTGTAAGTTCCTGTATTTTATCGTCACATTAAACACATAGATAGCATTTTTTATGATAACAATGATTGGAAATATAATACATTAATAGCCTTCATGCTTAACAATTTGATTTTTAGTTTTTGTTATTAGCAAGATATTAAAATTTGTAATCATAATTTTGAGAACTACTTTAAAAGGGATTTTTATCATATATATGGGGATGAGTACTGAGCAAACATGAAGATGAGTAAAGATGTAACAACTTGAAAGCATAGTGCAGGAATACTAGTGTAAGAAGGCTCAGTCAAGAGCTTTGTTATTTTATAATATTACATCTTTCCCTCCTGCAAATTTGAATTTTATCACTTCCGTTTCTGGAAAAGTGATGGAACAGCTTGTTCTTGCCACCATCTCAAAGCGTGTAGAGGAAAGGAGGCTTATCACAAGTAGTCAACATGAATTCAACAAAGGGAGATCATGCTTGACTAATCTGCTAGTATTTTATGATGGCAGAACTAGATAGATAGATGAGGGGAGGGCAGTGGATGTGGCGTATCTCGACTTCAGCAAAGCTTTCAATACTGTCTCCCATGGTATCCTCGCAGCCAAGCTTGAGAAGTGCGGCTTGGATGGTTGTGTGGTGAGATGGATTGGAAACTGGCTGAATAGCAGAGCCCAGAGAGTTGTGGTCAGTGGAGTGGAGTCCATTTGGAGGCCTGTGGCTAGTGGTGTCCCCCAAGGGTTGGTTCTGGGTCCAGTGCTGTTCAATATATTGATCAATTACCTGGATGAAAGGATAGAGTGTACCCTCAGCTAGTTTGCTGATGATACAAAACTGGGAGAAGTGGCTGATGTGCCAGAAGACTCAGCTGCCATCCAGCGTGACCTGGACAGGCTGGAAAGCTGGGCAGGGACAAATTTAATGAAGTTCAACAAGGGCAAGTGTAAAGTACTGCATCTGGGGAAGAACAACCCTATCTATCAGTGCAGACTGGGGGCTGATCCGTTGGAGAGCAGCTCTGCGGAAAAAGATCTAGGAGTCGTGGTGGGCAAGAGGATGACTGTAAGCCAACAATGTGCCCTCATGGCCAAGAAGGCCAATGGCATCCTGGGATGCATTAAGAAGAGCATGGCCAGAAGGTTGAGGGAGGTTCTCCCCCTTTACTGGGCACTGGTGAGGCCCCAACTGGAATACTGTATCCAGCAGTGGGCACGCCAGTTCAAGAAAGACAGGGACTTGCTGGAGAGAGTCCAGCGCAGAGCCACTAAGATGATTAAGGGAGTGGAGCATCTCCCTTATGAGGAAAGGCTGAGGGAGCTGGGTCTCTTTAGCTTGGAGAAGGGGAGACGGAGGGGTGAGCTCACTGATGTCTATAAACATGTAAAGGGCAAGTGTCAGGAGGATGGAGCCAGGCTCTTCTCAGTGACATTCAATAATAGGACAAGAGGCAATGGGTACAAGCTGGATTATAGGAGGTTTCGGGTAAACATAAGGAAAAACTTTTTCACAGTGAGGGTGACAGAGCACTGGAACAGGCTGCCCAGAGAGGTTGTGGAGTCTTCTTCTCTGGAGACATTCAAAACCTGCCTGGACACATTCCTGTGTGAACCAATCTAGGTGATCCTCCTCTAGCAGAGGAGTTGGACTAGATGATCTTTTGAGGTCAATTCCAATCCCTAATATTCTGTGATTCTTATTCTTTCTGTTTCTTTCCTACCAGAAGTAGGATCAGTATTGTACACAGGATTAAGGAATGTTTGCTAATTTAGTTCTTATTAAATCAGAGTGAAATAATATTGGAGTAAAAACATAAGCATCATTATTAATGTTGATGCAATCACAGTGATTTTTCAAATTTACACTTTAGTTGTCCTTTACAGGTCAGGATTTATGTTGGTTTTTTTTTTCCTACATATAAAAAATAGCAGATCAAAACTTGTTATGCTTGACTATTTAACAGTGGAAATAAAAACCAGGAAAATATTAATTTTTATTTAAAATTAATTAAAATTAAAGAAGAACTGACAAATTCTCAGTTTTAATGGATTTAGTCCATGTGTTTTGCAACATACTAAGTGCTTTAAAAAAAAAAAAAATTGGTGTCTTTACAGTTTCACATCTTAGATAAGCACTAGGAAGCAATCAGATATGCTAAGGGATTCTTTTTATTTAATTGTTTTACATACTTTTAACAGTTGAAATCTGGGGATATTCTTACCAAACTATTTTTCTCATATGGAGAAACAATTTTATTTTCCCTTTGACAAATTGAAGTTTGGCATAATTAATAAAATTACATCTTTTTCCAGTTCTAGAGAGGGAGACTATCAACACATCGACAAAGTCACAGAATGCAGAAGGACATTCCAGAACTAGCTTTAGATAAAGTAGGCCACATGCTGTAAACTCAAACCAGGTAGAGCTTTAATTTTTGCAGGCAGTGCCACAAGAGTTGTGTGATTATGCTGCTGTTTAATAAAGAGTATGGCATCTTTGTACAATACTTGCTCTCTGGGAAGAAGGGGAAGAGGTCCTGTAATAAGAGAATCGTGCAGAGTGAGTCAATCAAGGGCCACTGGAAGAAGAGGTCCACACCGTGAGTACACCAGTAATTGACATCTTGTGGCTACCCCCATTGTAATCCAATTAAACTTCATTGAATCCCTACAGGGAGAAGCAGTAGGGGCACAGATCCTCACTGCCATACTACTATAGGCCATCCTACTTACAGGCACTGGAAACCAATTAAAAACTTACTTATCTGAAATAGCATACTTAATGAGCACACTGTCTGGAGAACTATAATTATCTTCTCATCATGGGCCTGTGCAGGCACTAGTACAATCTCAGGAAGAAACAGTTGAAGTATCCCAAGAAATTGAAATTAATATCCACCAAAAAAGAACTAGACATTTTTATGGTGGTTTTTTTTTTTTTTTTTTTGACATCACTACCTACCTGTTTCTGTCGAAGTTAAGACCACTCTGCTTTTAGAGGTTAGATGAAGACATTCCATTTTCTCTGAAACACATACCTCAGAACTGGTTGGCAAATGAGCTGGCAAGGATTTTTGTAAAAGTTTGGCTGAAAGATACATGTTCCCTTCCCCAAACAAATTTAATTATATTGAGCTGAACCCTCTACAAATTTTGTACAAGAAAATGACTTTGCCGTTTCATGGATGGAATGCGATATGTATGTAGAGATTAACAGCAACACTGAAGACCACTTAGATACAAAAGTCTGTTATTTATTTATCTTTATTTTAACTCTGTTGTGTTACTCCAAATATATCCTATTTTCCTGTTTTGAGACTGCTAGGACTAATCAGAGCAATGATCCCGTACATGCGTATACACACGTGTACACAAACATACATATGGCAAAATAAAGAATAAAATCTTTCTCTCTTCACTCTGGATCAGCAAAACATTTATCCTGGCTCAGATTCTAGTCAGGATATTGGTATTGAATTCCTGATTCACAGAAAGAGCTATGAGATATTTCAGTGGCTACATGCAGTCTCCAAACCCTCATTTTTATACTTTTAAGAGGTTTCCTGTAGCACAGTCTTCTGGAGCAGCAAATAAGGGTCTGCTGCTGACATCAGTGTTGAATGGTATCTATCCATGCAATTTCCATCTTGCTCAAGCAGTTTCTTAGTGGTGTCCAAGAGCTGATGTCACTCCTGTATCAATCCCATTAGGAAAAAAAAAGTATGGGCGTTCTAGCAGGCTGGATGGTGAATTGCCTTCTCTCTCTCAAAGGAATTTTATTTCTTTTTATCTTTCATTGGAATTTTAAAGAAGGGACAGTTTCCATAATCTCTTCCTGTGGCTTCCCATAATTTGACCACGAAATACCAAGAGCTCCAAATGATATTTATATTAACCTTGCTTATCTCTCAGGTCTTTGTTTTAAAGTCAAAGATAATGACTAATTCATTCCAAAGAGAGGCGTATCTCTAGCACAGGTCACAGCCCACAGATGTCAAATGGCTTATTTATAATGTCACTGGAATCGGACCACATTTCTACCTCAGCCTTCCTTCTTTCTCCCTCCTCTTGGCAGTCTTTATCCTGTGAGCACAAAGGACTAGGTACATCTGAAACCCAAACCAAATCTACCTCAAACTTGTTAACCTTAGTGTTTATAACTTACAAGATTTCTGAAAGTGCAAGATACTTAAAATACTGTCAGTGCAGATTTTGTAGTGTTTTTCTCCACTGTATAGATGACGTGTAACTTGTACACATTTGGATATTTTCACTCATCAGTAATATTGACATAAAGGATTTGAAGTCAATAGTGGTTTATGTCCTTTAGTGTTACTTTTGAAACACAAACTTGCAAATTTTACATCTGAGGAATAATGGAAAAGGAAAGCATTCATGCCTGTTTGCTGCACAAATTCGAAAAGGCTTCATAAATACACTTACATGACATCCACTTTCCTACTGATCGGACATAGTTTTATTTTTAAGCATATACCTTTTTGACTTGAATATAAATGAACTGTAAAAAAAAAAAAAAAAAAAGGCAACCTAGTTCTATGGCTTCTTTTACAAACAAATCCAGCCTTAAGGCTGATATGTATTGTAAATAAAATCAGGATTGTTATTTTATGTTGATATATGCACATTTTTACTGTTTTGAAATTAACATTTCAAATATTGAGACTATTTCTATAACAAAGTAGACCATTTATTTTCGTCATGCCTCAATAATTTGATTATGTATGTGTTGTTCAAATTAAAGCTCTGATTTTTTGAAGAGTATAATTTAAAAATAGTGATTCTGACTGGAAACTTTCAAATTCATCTCAAAGGATTACAGGTGACAAACTTAATGATTAAAAAATACCTCTTCAGTAAATAATCAGTTCATGCAGATTTTTATTTTTATAAGTATTACTGCACACAGTTTCCAAAACATAATTGTTATCTGCGTGATTGAGACAGTTTTTCATCCATATTTGTTATATGGATTTGGTTAATTATGTATACATGTCTGTGTGTATATGTATCTATTTATCTATGTGTGATGTGTACATATAGTCTGATGGAAGATGACAATCCAGTTTCTTCCAGTGGGTTAGGCCTATACTTATTATTGTATCAACACATAAATTCAGAATGACTTGTTCCTGTCAATTTGTATGTCAGCACACGCATTTTAAGAGGCTTTATGGGAAGTCTAAAAACATTGCTTTATTTCTTAGAAATTAAATTAGTGTCTTTTGAAAGTCATAAACCATATTTAGCACTAGATGGGTGACCATGGCATTTCATTATTGAATCTGTAGCATACTCTGCTTTGCTAAACTGAACATTTTTGGTGGCTATGATAAGTATGCATAAGATATAATCTTCTCGCTCATCAAGAAACTCATCACATTCAATAGCAGTCCTGTCCACAGAGTGATACAACTACATGCTGGTAGTCAACTTTAGGTTAGAAATTTTATCAGGGAGACCCATGTTTTTACATGGTACTGTAACATCTATAGGTGACTGGCAGGATGATGGTGTCTATTTGCCTTTTCACCAATGATAGTGTAGTCCAATTTCTTTACTAAACCCAAGGTTCTTGTTGATTTTATAGCAATAAAACACTGTTGCTGGTATCCAAGTTAGAAAACACTGATATGTATGCAGTTCTGTGTTATGAGTTCTGAAGAAATTAGAGTAAGAAATAGGTTTTGGCTGTCCCTTCTAGCCTCTTCAAATTATTTTCTCAGCTGATTCTCTCCGATTTGATCTATTCTAGACAATAGATGCCCTTGTCCTTCTTTCACTACTGTTGCTTTGGGAGGATGAAGGGAAAAAAACTATTAAGAGAGTAACCACATGTGGATATATAGAGTCTCCAAAAAATGCAGAATTCCACTTTCAGCCATAAACTTAGATGATCAAGGTGGAATTGTCTGATTCTTCTAGCTTCTGTTGGCTCCTATGGCCTTCATTGTTGGGATCACCACAAAGGTGTTCCAAGGTATTTTTGTACAAGGATATGCTTACCTTGGCATGACAAGGGTCCCACACATGACATTTTTTCAAGATATAATTACATAAAATCTAGCACAAGCAAAACTCCCTTTTTTTTTATTATTTTCCTTTTTCTTTTTACCCCTATGAATACTGGTTTGAACCAACATCATGCATTCTAGTTATAAGAATTTCACCAACCCTTGGCAGTATTGGCTTCTGCTGAAAACTTACAGACTAGGGCAGAAACTTTGGCTATAATAGGAATGATGTAAAGCACTCCTACTACAGCATCACTAACAAGGATGTGTCAGAGTTAGAAACTATAAGTCTCTGAAAGTCAGAGCAGGGTAAAAAGTTGGTAGTATGGATCTGATAGAGTTCATCTACTGATGTGGTGCAGATAATCCATGATATCTAGTATAGCTCTTTTTACTCAATATCATAAAACAAATTCAGGTTACTCCTTTATGTGCTTATCAAGAGAATTACCTTACATCATAAGAGTGGTAGTACAGAAATCAAAAAGTGGAAATTTGCATTCTGTGTGTAGCCAAAGGGAATGAAGTATGATCTGTGGACAGATCTGCAGTTAATATGAGACGGGTAAATGGTTATTTATGATGCTGTTGGAAACATTGGGAAGCATTAGAAGCACCTGTTTTGAGGGATGGGTGGGTGGATGAGCAGGGTTTCTGGCTTTAGCTTGAGTCTTTAAGAGTATGGTTATAGAAGGCTGGGCTTAGACCTACTTAGGAAGAGGTGAAATATTATGTATATACATGTAAAGTTTCTCAGCCTGATTAAATATGAATACTGACTGTTTGCTGACATTTTATAATGAATGGAAAAGAGAGATGTTGGGTGAAATTCTGGTCTCGTTAAACCTGATAGAAAAAAAAATTAATGACAACTAGGGTTAAAAATTCAGTATTTTATCAAGACTTACAGTTTTTGCTTCTTATAAGACTTGCTTGCAACTTATTGTTTGTGAGTAAATCTAACTTTTGTAACAATATCTGGGTATTTCTGAAAACTTGGCAATAACTAGGACCTTCACAGAATCTGTGGCTACAGTTTCAGTCTTTCAATCTTTTAGAGTCCAAACTCCAAAGCCCTGCACAGTATGGCAGCTTTAATCAGGGCAATCCCAGGGAACTAGGCAATTGGAGAAGCTACAGTTCAGAAAGTCAGTTTTACACAGAATGACCCGTATGTCAGAGATATTTTGAATTACAATGTAATAACGTGAATAAAGAACTAATAATTATTTTCAGTTGGGTATGGTCCCTTTGCTGTTGAGATACTAAACATGGCTTCAATTTAAATATTTAAAGGTCATATTGTAAAAAACAATTGGGAAGAAGCTGTAAAGGGACTTGCAGAATGAGTATAGCGTCTGTGAATATGTGAAAAAGAATTGTTTATTTAGGAATAAGCCCCTACTTTTAAGTATTTTGGAGTGCCGTGGTATACAAACTGTGTGATTATTACCCCCAAAAAGTTTAATTACATATCCCTCCACTGCGCCTGCTTCTGTGGCTTGGTAGAGGAGACGTGGAAAGAGGAAGAACGCCTAATGATCTCAGAGCTAGATTTTTCTTCCTGTTTTGTAATGTAAATGGCTAGTTTAGAAACCACCACGGATCCATGCGCTCCATCCCCGAGCCTCCTTTCTGTTTTTAACAAGAAGATCACCTGACCGCCACCTAAAGAGCTGCCCCTCTCGCTGACGGATCTGGGAAGGCTCTGGGCAGGGCAGGGGAAGGTGGTGGCTGCCGGGGGCTGGGGGACGCGGCGGAGCCC